>NC_090384.1:94058364-94138364 GCF_036365525.1 Heterodontus francisci | reverse complement strand
GCTATGGGAAGCAAGGGAGGAGATTGCTGGGGCCCTGGCAGAGATTTTTGTATCATTGATAGCCACGGGTGAGGTACCTGAAGACTGTAGGATAGCTAATGTGCCTTTATTTAAGAAGGGCAGCAGAGATAAGCCAGGGAACTACAGACCGGTGAGCCTTACATCAGTGTTGGGAAAGTTACTGGAAGGGATTCTGAGAGACAGGATTTATATGCATCTGGAAAGGCATGGTCTGATTAGGGATAGTCAGCATGGCTTTGTGCATGGGAAATCATGTCTCACGAATTTGATTGAGTTTTTCGAGGTGACCAAGAGGATTGATGAGGGCAGGGCGATGGACGTTGTCTAAATGGACTTTAGCAAGGCCTTTGACAAGGTTCCGCAGGGTAGGCTGGTCCAGAAGGTTCGAACATATGGGATTTAGGGTGAGCTAGCCAATTGGATACAAAATTGGCTTGGTGATGGGAGGCAGAGGGTGGTAGTGGAGGGTTGTTTTTCAGATTGGAGGTCGGTGACCAGTGGTGTGCCGCAGGGATCGGTGCTGGGCCCTCTGTTGTTTGTCATATATATTAATAACTTGGATGTTAATCTAGGGGGCATGATTAGTAAGTTTGCAGATGACACCAAAATTGGTGGTATAGTGGCCAGTGAAGAAGGTTGTCTAAGGTTACAACAAGATATAGATCAACTGGGAAAGTGGGCAAGGGAGTTGCAAATGGAATTCAATGCAGACGTGTGTGAAGTGATGCATTTTGGGAAGTTAAACCAAGGCAGGACATATACGGTGAATGGCAGGGCCCTGGGGAGTGTTCTTGAGCAGAGACACCTTGGGATGCAAGTACATAGTTCCCTGAAAGTGGCAACACAAGTAGACAGGGTGGTGAAGAAAGCGTATGGCATGCTTGCCTTCATCGGCCGAGGCATTGAGTACAAGAGTTGGGACGTCATGTTACAGTTGTATATAACGTTGGTTAGGCCGCATTTGGAGTACTGTGTGCAGTTCTGATCACCGCACTGCAGGAAAGATGTGATTAAGCTGGAGAGGGTGCAGAAAAGAATCACAAGGATGTTGCCTGGTTTGGAGGGCTTGAGTTATAAAGAGAGATTGGATAGGCTGGGTCTGTTTTCCCTGGAGCGAAGGAGGCTGAGAGGGGACGTGATAGAAGTATATAGAATTATGACAGGCATAGATAGGGTAGATAGCCAGAGTCTGTTTCCCTTGGTAGGGGTGACTAAAACTAGAGGGCATAGATTTAAGGTGAGAGGGAGGAGATTTAAAGGAGATCCAAGGGGTAAATTTTTCAGACAAAGAATAGTAGGTATCAGGAATGAGCTGCCTGAGGAGGTGGTGGAGGCAGGAACAGTAGCGGCATTTAAGAGGCATCTGGACAGGTACTTGAATGAGCAAGGCATAGAGAGATTTGGAATTAATGCAGGCAGGTGGGATTAGTATAGATAGGCATTATGGTCGGCATGGATGCGGTGGGCCGAAGGGCCTGTTTCTATGCTGTACAACTCTGACTCCATGACTATGACGAAGTGCATCCCTTCGCACTTACTTGCATTAAATTACATCTGTCATGTGTCTGCCCATTTCACCAGTCTATGTCCTCCTTAAGTCTCTTGCTACCCGACTCACTATTTACTGTTGGCCAAGTTTTATCATATGCCAACTTCAAAATTGTACTCCCATATCCAAGTCTAGGTTATTTATATAAGAAAAGCAATGTTCATAATGCAACATACTTTCCAGGCAGAAAAAAATCTGTTCACTACTGTCTACCTCCTATCACTTAGCTAATTGCGTACCCAAGTTACCACCATCCCTTTAATCCCATGTGTTTCTACTTTCTGAATAAGTCTGTTATGTGGTACTTTATCAAATGCCTTTTGAAAGTCCATATATACATCTACTACATTACTTTCATCAACCTTCTCTGTTACATCTCCTGGTTACACTTTCCTCATTTGTAATGGATAGAATTCCTTTTTATTGATTCACAGATATGATGATGGGAGTATAATGCCTTTTGAAGGACATGGGGGTGGGGAGAAAGGGGTGAAATTGGTCTACACCAGTAACGCAAAACAGGTTTGTAATGAATTGGCAGTCGATTTCACAAGGCGCCAATTTTGATTTTCCGTTGTCTTGGAAAATATTACCAAGATTTTTAATTTGAAACAATAAAAGCAATGGTGAGTCTCGGAAATGCGTCTCCCAAAGAGTTTAAACTATCATTCTGTGAACTTCAATGGAAAGAAGATCAGCCTGTATCACTGTCCTGGTGTACATTGATTTCACCCCCATGTTGCTCTGGATGTGTGCTAGACAGAAGACTTTGTTATGTAAATTGTGTGTCATTTGAGGAATTCAGTGATTTTATTTTGTCTCAATGTTAAATAGCAGAGTAAACCGCTGGCACAGTCTACAAACAATGCCTTTAAGAAATCTGTAAACCATCTAAAACTGCATTTAAACTGTAACATTGGGTGAAGTGGTTTCAATCTATATTAATGCTAAGAAACTACACTGCAACTCCTTCGTTAGACAGACCAAGCCCCAGAACTTGGTAGATTTAGACTCCATCCTCCAGCAAATCCCCTTTGTTCTTATGTTGAAATTAAAATTCTCCTTCTTGTGTTCAAATCCTTCTATGGTCTCGCCCCTCCCCATCTTTGTAACCTCCTCTAACCCTCCTAGATCTCTGCGCTGTTCCAATTCTGGCCTCTTGCGCATCCTGATTTTCATTGCTCTACCATTAGCAGCAGTGCCATTTGCTACCTCGGCCCTGAACTGTGGAATTCCCTCCCTAAATCTCTCCACCTCTCCATCTCTCTCTTCCTTATAAGATGCTTCTTGAAAACCTACCTCTTTAACCAACCTGTCCTAAAGTCACCTTTGTGTGGTTTGGCATCAAATTTTGTTTCATAATGCTGCTATTTTTTCCCCAAAAATATACTTTATTCATAAAGATCTGTATTTTAAAAAATTACAAAACAGTTCCAAGTTGACATTCCAGAAAGTGCACAAGAAATCGTTTCCTTGGACACAGAACATGAGTTGCCTCACAACCCTTCCATTCCATTTTATATGCAATGTACCTTTGCATTACACAGCAAAAACCATATTTTGGTGCATACAGCCCGAGGGGTTTTACGCTGGTTCCAGCCCCTCGGTTCACTGTCAGGCGGGCCTTACACAGTGGCCTTTTCCCATTGAGCCTTTGCGGTAGCTGCCCCAAGCTTTAGTGCGCCCCTCAGCATGTAGTCCGGGACCTTGGAATGTGCCAGTCTGCAACACCCGGTCATGAACAACTCTTTGCGCTGGAAGACTAACAGGTTGCGGGCAGACCAAACTGCATGTTTCATTGAGTTGATCGTCTTCCAGCAGCAGTTGATGTTTATCTTGCTGTGCGGCCCTGGGAACAGCCGTTAGAGCACAGACCCTTTTATTACAGAGCTGCTCAGGATGAACCGCAGCAAAAATAACTGCATCTCTTTCCACACTTGCTTTGCAAAGGCACCTTCCAGAAGGAGCTGGGCAACCGTCTCTTCCCCACCACAACCAGTTCGAGGGCAGCGTGCGGAGGCAGTGAGACTCTGGGCGTGCAGGAAGGATCTGAAGGGGTTGTGGGGGGGCCCTTCTCACTATCAGCCAAGCTACATCTTGGTGCTTGTTTGAAAGTTTTGGTGATGAGGCATTCTGCCAAATGACTTTGGCAGTCTGCTTGGGGAACCATCCAACAGGACCCACCATCTCCTTTTCCCCATAGGGCCTTGAGGACATTCTGTGCAGACCAATGCCTGATGGATTTGTAGTCAAAGGTATTTTTCTGCACAAAAGTTAAAGTATGGTTTCTGAGCAGCTTTCAGATGCTTCCTTGCCTAAAATCTCACTTGGTGAGAAATTACATTTAAAGCACTACAACATGGCCTGGTGGAGCATTCAGATTGGCTGATTGGGCAGCTTTTATTTCTAATAGCAATGGAGATTATCCTTATCAAAATATGCTGGATTTAAGTAATCTCCTTTAGAGCCTATATGGTGATAAATTTAATAGAGGATTAAGAATGGACTGGATTAACCTGAAGGCTCCATGTACGCTTCAACAGTAGTGTTGGTATGAAGTGGTTTCACTTTGCACTGTTGCACTGTAAATCCAAGGTCAGGGTTTGACCTGACTTAACACCACCACCAAACTTCCCAAGGCATTTCATGACCAGTGTCTGTTTCACCATGGCTGCTCACACCTCCCAGTTTTTGACACACGCTCCAGCCCCTCCGAACCATATCCCCAGCACCTTCATGCAGTCTGACCTGGAGGTAAAGGAGACAAAGGATTGGTCGTAAGAAAAACAAGTGCTGGAAATACTCAGCAGGTCTGGCAGCATCTGTGGCAAGAGAAGCAGAGTTAACGTTTCAGGTCAGTGATCCTTCATCAAAAGATCAGTCGGCCCAGTTCCCAAAGAACATGACCTCTGACCTCACTCTTGCCGCGATTTTCTTGGCTCCCGAGGCCAGTTCAAACTGGTCACAGATGCTCATCAGTCTGTGAACTGACAGCGGATCTGAGCACAAGACGGCGACGTTAGCTCAAAGCCTCCCTGGACATGGATAAGTGCCTCCGCTGCCTGGGATTGTCACCCCTCCTGTGCCCTAATCCTTCCTGGCGGACTCAGCAAAAGGTTCAATACAGCAAACAAACAAGACAGGAGAGAGGACAGTCCTGCCTGACTCCAGATTTGATCGGAAAACTTTCCGATTTCCACCCATTGATTGTGACTGCGCTACTGATATTTGTGTAGAGTGGTTGGATCTACTTGTGAATTTCTTCCCCAAACCCCATTTTGGAGAGCACGTCCATCATGTAGGTGTGTGATATCCTGTCAAAGGTCTTCTGGTCCAAGCTGATGAGGTAGGTGTCCACCGCCAACACCCCCCCACCCCACCCATCCCGTACATAGCCTCATGTTTCTCATCGAAGACCTCCGTGAATAAGAAAAGGAAGGACTGGAAAGCCGTGCAGTCTGTGGCCTTCAAATTGTACAGCCCGACATATAAGGATTTGCTGATCAGACTGCGATGACGTTACCGAGCCGTCCTCTTCCTTCAGGCTGCTGATCACACTCTGTGCCTTTTGGAATAAGCACGAGCACGTTTCATGCCGCTCCAGGGAGTGGACTCTGGACCGGAAGATGATCTCCGAGGCCTCCATAGCAACGACCGAAGCCTGCTGGCTCCTTACCTCTTGGAGGTCCTCCTTGACCTCGACTCCCATCGACTGCAGCCGGAGCAGATTTTTGCATTATTTTCTGGAGTCATGACATTTCCCTCTGAACAGCTTTGAGGATGAAGAACCTCTTGATGTTCACCTTGACAACGGTGTGTCGGGGACTCGGGTTTCACAGTTCTCCAACCTTTATAATCCCTTTTTGAATTCCTCATAGTTCTCTGGGGTCAACAGTTTCACATTCATCTTCCACGCCCCTCTGCCAACCCTGTGGTCATTCTGTAAGTGACAGTCAGCCAGTCGGAGGCAATGGTCAGAGAAGACGAGCGTGACGTCAGGACACAAACAGGAAGTCGATCCCGAAACAGATGGACACGTCTGGTCTCCGTTGTATCTATCCAGCACTCAGCCTGCAGGGTTGCTGAAGACGTCGTGCAGCTTGGCATCTTGTGCCATTTCCATCAGGAATCTGAAAGTGGCGTCCATTTGACTATCAGCCCTGCTGGATTGTCCAGCTGCATAGATGATGCAGTTGAAGTCATTGCTTAGAATGACCAGCCTGGACATCACCAGCAGCAGTACGAGCTGCTGGAGGATGGTCAGTCTCACTCACTGTATTGAACCGGGGCCTACGTGTTGATTAGAGTATTTTTGTACATTATATCTGCTACTAGGAGGCCACCGCCCACCACCTCCTTAACTTCGGCAATGGTGAAGTTGCCTCCATGCAGCAGAATACTCAAGCCAGAGGGATGGGAATAGTTTTTTTCCTGACCAAGTCGATGGCCCGTGGGACCACCATCATGACCATCGCCTGTAAGTGCTGAGGTGTGGTATTCCACACTCCTGCAGAAACAGCAGGTCAGCTTTGACCTTGGCACATTAATGGAAGCAATCTTTAAACTGATTAAAGCTTTATGTTGCTTACCACTCTAGGTGTCATTACTAGTCCCAGTCCTTGGGTATGTTCCTGCATACTCTCATAGTATTTGCAAACTGTTGCACAGTTGTTGGGCTCAGAAAATTGTCCTGGTCACTCACGGGGGTGGTGGGGGGGGGGAATGTTCTGTCGGGGTGACATCGGGGGCACCTTGTAGGCAGCAAGCTTTGGATTGTTCTCTGCAGGTGGTGTCGTCTTTCCCCTCTGTTCCTCCTCAAGGATATTGTTGCTCCCTGTGTCCCGGAGTGGGGGTCTGCTGGGCATCTTGCTGTGTTCAGTGCTTTGGGGTTGGGGTGCGCTGGGCCCTTCACTGCTTCCAGTATTTCGGGGGTGGGGGGCCTATTCCAGCTCCTTTGCACTATGCTTCTTTTGCTGGTGTTGTCTTTCCTGCCCTTCCTCATCCATTGAGGAGCAGCTGTTTCAGTCCATTTCAGAGATTAGCCTCCTGTTGCCACTGGTTTGGGTGGCGACCTGTTCCATCCTTTGGGGTGCCTTCTTTGTGGTTTTCCTTTTGACCATTTGCCACTCACCCAGTTGTCCCTCTGCTGGCTCCTCCTCCATTGATTTCTCTGCTGAGGAGGTGGCTCTGGGCACAGGTTGGTGTTTGGCAGCTTGCTGCAGCTCCCTCTTTTTTTTTCTCCTTCTCTTCCTTAGACATATTTTCCTTGGTGGGAGGAGGGTTGCTGGTCTCCTTCGCAGCACCAGCTACGTTTACTGTTCCTTCCTCGTTTCTCTCCTTGGTTCTTGCTGCCTGTGCGTAACTGAGGCAGCATTTTGGGCAGGTTTTGTAGAGGAGGCCTGCCCCACCATACAGGTTTGCAGCACTTATTCTGTTTGCAGTCCTTTGTCTGATGGCCTTCCTGCTTGCAATTCTTGCAGAGCACTGTGCTGCAGTTGGCTGCCAGATGACCAGATTTGCCACAGGTACAAGAAACCCTGGGCTGCCCCACGATAACCAAGAAGCCCCGACTTCCCCCGATAGCAAAGCTGGAGGGAAGGTGGAGAATGGCTCTGCTGGCATCCACGTTCAAGGTCACCTTGACCTGCATCTTGCTGGTCCAAATTCCAAAAAACGGGTCCCTGACCTCGGTGCTGCTTCCGGCTACCTCGACGTACCTGGTGAGGAAAGTGAGCGCGTTCGCGACGAGAGTATGTGGGTTGTAGAGGTGGATGGTCACCACGCCAGCGTAAAGAGCGGCTCCACTGGGAGGATTGATGGCGGCGCCTGTTTTCCTCTGTCCTTGAAGACCTTCAGGAACTTGCATCCTGCCATGTTCTTGATCGTCATGTCAAAGTAGCCACTGCTGTGGAAGTCCTGCAACCAGAAGATGTCTGCAGCTTGGAATCCACAGCATTCAAAAATGACTCACTTAATGAAGGAGGTCTGGTCCATGGGTGCACCTCCTTCACTGTTTTTCACTGGCACCCTAACAGTGTTACGCACCCCTGGCCTGGAGCTCTGGTGTTGGTTGCAGCCTTTTTTTTGCTTGAAGTCTTCCCAGGGCAGGCAACAAGACTTAAACCTGGCTGGAAAACAACAACCACGGGAGAACTCCAATCCCAAGGGTTGAAGAGCTGAAAACGATGCAGATACCACCACCCCCCGCCCAAAGAAAAACAACAACACCTGCAGGATTAAGGTTTTTTTCTTGCCAGGTAAATATTTAATGACTTACTCCTGAAGTGAAGCTGAAGCAAAAGACACCTGTGAATGGTGGACAGATTCATTTTGATTTCTTGCTCCTCCTGGCTCCACATTTCAGTTAAGTATGTTTAACAAACTTGCATTTTGGGAACGGCTTTTAAGGATCACTAGTTAGGTGCTGGTAGCCCTGCTTTACTGAATGCAGCCAGCCTGGTGCCAGCGACCTCTGGTAAAACCAATATTGCAGTGGGGCGGGGGGTGGGGGGCGGGCGGCGGGGTGGGGGTGATGCTCAAACAGGCCTTATTTATATATGCAAAGGCCCTGTTTCAGGTACAGTCCCTGGATGCCCAATTTTTTTGCCTGCACCAATACAACAGGCGACAAACTTCTGGCCTGTAATGAGCGTGCTCCCCACCTGCCACTTTGGAGGCAGAGATGTCCATTTAATGCCTGAAAAATGGGCATGGAGCTCTCGCACTATCTAGCACTAAATGTGAGATTTCCTGGCCTGAGCTATTGGCAGGCCTTCATATTTTAAGCTGTTCAAAGCAAGAAGTCATTTGGCAGATAAATAATGAAAGTATGTAGGCAAAGAGGCAGATGAGCAATACAGATGGAAGAATGTCACCAGGTAAAGTAGTTTATCATTTTTGCTGTATTCAGCTATTGCTCTAAAAGCATCACTTTCATAATTGTAAAAATGTGACGGTACATTTAAAATGTCCAACAAAAAAAATGACATTTTTGAAATCACTCCAAGCTGACTGTTATGACATTTAACAATGAGATTTTGTGTGCATCTTTTTTTTTGTTTGTTTCCATTTCCCTTTGGAACTGACTGCGGGGCTTGTACTTTGAATACATGTGCAGACGAGAAGCAAACGCAGCAGAAACACAAAGTATTTGGTAGCTTTTCATTGCAATCATTGGGCCTGGGGTTGGTTTTAGGGTGAGATTTGCGCTGCATCTTGGTGATCGATACTTTACTCCCAGATCACTCTAATGACATTCTTGTACATACGAACATATGAACTAGGAGCAGGAGTAGGCCACTCAACCCCTCGAACCTGCTCCGCCATTCAATAAGTTCATGGCTGAACTGATTTCTCCACATTACCACATACCCCGATAACCTTCCACCCCCTTGCTTATCAAGAATCTATCTACCTCTGCCTTAAAAATATTCAAAGACTCTGCTTCCACCGCCTTTTGAGGAAGAGAATTCCAAAGACTCACAACCCTCAGAGAAAAATATTTCCCCTCATCTCTGTCTTAAATAGGCGGCCCCTTATTTTTAAATAGTGACCGCTGGTTCTAGATTCTCCCACAAGGGAAACATCCTTTTCACATCCGCCCTGTCAAGACCTTTCAGGATCTTGTATGTTTCAATCAAGTTGCCTCTTACTCTTCTAAACTCCAGCGATACAAGCCTGGCCTGTCCAATCTTTCCTCATAAGATAGCTGTTTTCTTTGTTTATTTCAAGGAATAAAGCAAAAACATAGGGAATACAAGAGGGCGGGAATTTTAACACAGAGCAGTGTTCCAATGGGAAACAGCTATGGTGAGTTCATGATTTTAAATAAAAAACTTGGATTTTTAAAGCACCTGTCACGAGCTAAGCATTTTACAGCCAATGAAGTACTTTTTTATTCGAAGTATCATCACTGTTGCAACATAGGAAATACAGCAGTCAATTTGGGCACAGCAAGATCCCACAAATAGGAATGAGATAATGGCCAGATCCTCTGCTTTAGTCATGCTGGTTGAGGGATATGTTTTGCCCAGGACACTGGCAAAATCTCCTCTACTCTTCGAAGCAGTTTGTGCTTCATCTGTGTGACGGCCAGGTGAGAAAGAGGTCCAGGGGTTCCCTTTCAGCTTTCACCTGGTCTTACTGTAACAGGGTTTAATTTTAAACACCATGTTTTTAGCACCCCCTTGGTGAATCCTTGTTCACCGCTTTCCAATTATAAGGCAAAGAAACCAGCACACCAGGTTTTCTCAGGTTTAAAGAAGAAAAGTGAAATTTTATTAAACATAAACTTAAATTCTAATTCGGTTAATGCCTACCGATACACTATGCGCCTACGCTAGCATGCATACGCGATACACTTGCAGATAGGGACAGAAAAGAGCAGAAGAAAGATCAAGTGGAAAGGTTTGAGGCAATATCTGAAGAGTTTCTTGTTACTGTGCTTCGAGCTCAATGTAGAGTCCTTTTGGTGATTCTTGCTTTTCGTTGGGGCTCAGTACTATTCTTAACCCTTGTTCACTGCACAAGACTTTTCTCTCTTGGGGTTCATGTGTCTTCAATGGATTCCAAAGCTGGTGAGAAAGATGGGGGCAGACAGGAGAGACATGTTCTCAATCCAGGAGCCAGGAGCTTTCTACCTTCAAACACTGTTTCTCCAATTTAAAACTCAGTTCAAAATTCTGCAACAGCCAGTTAGTCATGTGACTAAACTGGTCTGACCACGTCCATTCTATATATTGGGAGCAGGGACTGGTTCCTTTGTTCCAACACTATCTGCTAGTATGCAAAAATGTCTTTCCAGCTAGGGGCCTGGCAATTCCTCTAATAGGCCCTCTTTTCTTCCCAGCAACAATTTGAAGTTCAATGTCGGGGCGGCACAGACTCGATGGGCCGAAGGGCCTGTTTCAGTGCTGTATCTCTAAATAAATAACGTCCATGTGGCGAAATTAATGTGCCTCATTCTTGGCAGGTGGGGGCTTGCATGACATCTGACAGTGCAGCACTCAGTACTGCACTGAGGCATCAGCTTAGACTTTGTGCTCAAGTCTTTAGCGTGCAATCTGGACACACAACCTTCTGACTCGGGCGAAAGTGCCCCTGAGCCATGATGGGCCTTGTTTAAATGCCACTTGCTAAAGAGGATGCAGCGCAGATTCTGACTGTCAGAAACTGGGAAACCCTTGTCCACTGCTGGATTCCAGGTAAGCGGCAGGGAGGAGGGGCCCTCCTGGAAAGCTTCTGACTTACCCTTTGGGCCTTGTCATCCTTCCGATAGCCTGGCCAATATTTAACACTCAGCAGAACATCACTAAAACATTATCTTAGCACATCATATCATATTGCTGTTGGTGGGAGTTTTCTATCCATGAATTGGCTGCCGTTTTTCCTACAACAGTGACTACACTTCAACAGTGCTTCATTGGCTGTAAAGCGCTTTGGGGCATCCTGAGGTTGTGAAATACGCTATATAAATTTTAAGTGCGTTTTCTCTCCTTTCCGCAATATCTGCTGACCTGAGTTGACCTGGCAGGGAAACCCTATGCAGGCCTTCCCACTCGGACCTGAGTTGAGGAAGGGTAGGGGCCTAAGATATGATGGGACCCAAATAGCATAAATTCACGAGGCCCCCACCCATTTTAGGAGGATTCCTCCCTCTCCCACAGACCTGCATGGGGTAGGGTTGCAGGCTTTGGGAAAGGGAGAGTTCTGAGTGGAGGAGCCAAGGTTTTAGCTCCTCGCCCACTCACTTTTTGCCAGGTTATAGGTGACACCAAGAGAATAGTTGCACATGTCAGAGACCAAAACCAAGACCGAAAACTACTGGAAATACATACAGTCCATCAGCAGCTGCAAATAGACAGGTTGTGGCCCCAGGGTTGCAGGGTTGGGCTGTGTAAGCAGTGGAGTTTCTGTCAGAAAAGAGATGCCCAGGTTTCCCCACGTGTGGAGTTTTGAATTCCCAACGCTCGTCATTTTTGTTTGGCAGGTTCCCTGCCTGGAAGTCAACTTGATTATTGACTTCTGGTTGAGCAGAGAGCACCCTGGAGCAAGCCACTGCCACAGGTAAGGAGCCAGATCCTGCTATTGGTTGTGTGCGTGGCAGGGTGGGAAGCGGGGGTCTGATCCCTGACCCCTGGGGATAGGGGTGTGTAAGAGAGGCTGTGATGGTGATGGAGGGAACAAGTGGGGGCAGATGGAGTCCTGCCAGGGGAAACATTTACATCTCCCAGAAGCTGTCTTCGCCTCTCTTAAGCTGCCTGGTTTCCCAAGGTCTGGAACACCGTCATGCTTAAATCAGAGGCTGCTATCCTCATTAGCATATTTAAATTGCCAGCCTGCTCCTTGTCCCATCTCAGTTGAACCAGAAGTACGTGGGTTGAAGTCGGGTTTTTTAAAGATTTAATATCTCACCTGACCACAACCCATTTGGTTTGGAGGTTAAGATTCAGCTCTATGCTTCAGGAATTGTCTCATCAGAAGCACCATAATGGGACTTTGGTAATTAGAACAAAAAGGTTAACTGCTTTCTTCAGGCAATGAGTTGTTGGAGCCAACACGTCAATCGCGCGATACTGTTCAAACAAGCACCAAGATGTAGCTTGGCTGGTGGTGAGAAGGGCCCTCCCCGTCAGATCATTCATGCACGCCCGAAGTGTCTCCCCCTCCGCACAATGCCCCCGCAGTGGCTGTGGTGGGGAAGAGACGCTTGCCCACCTCCTCCTGGAATGTGTCTTTGCAAAGCAGGTGTGGAAAGAGATGCAGTGGTTTTTGTCGAGGTTCATCCCAAGCAGCTCTGTAACACAGGAGTCTGTGCTCTACGGGCTGTTCCCAGGGACGCACACCGAGACAAACATCAACTGCTGCTGGAGGACTATCAATTCGGTGAAAGAGTGAAAGACTCCCTTTGGTCTGCCCGAAACTTGCTGATCTTCCAGCACAAAGACTTGTCCACCACCGAATGTTGCAGACTGCCACATTCCAAGGTCCAGGACTATGTGCTGAGGGATGCACTAAAGCTTGGGGCAGCCACAGCAAAGGCTCAATGGGGAAAGACCACAGTGTAAGGTCCCCCCCACCAAGCTGAACTGAGGGGCTGGATCCATGGGAAACCCCTCGAACTGTATCGGGAAAATTTTGTGTGCTGTAAGTGTAAAAATGTATATGGCATGACAATGAAATGGAAGGGTTGTGAGGCAACTCATAATTGTATAGAAGGAAACTGATCACCTTTGCACTGTTTGTATTTTTTGACTTGGTGTTGTTTTAAAACTGTTTGGGAATGTAATTTTTACAGATTTTTATGAATAAAGTATATTTTGGATATTTAAAAAAAAACTGGTAGCTCGCATCAGCCTTTGAGTAGCTCGCATAAAGCTCCTGACTATGCAGTCCGATCGTAATCCTACACATCCTGACATCGCCACATGCACAGATGTCACAATGGAACGAGGGAGTGGGGCGGAGCGAGCCAGTGTGGGGAGGGGGGGTGCTTGTGATATTTTTCCTTTATCAGAAGTAGGTCTCACTAAAGAAAAAGTTGGCGACCCTTGTGTTGGAGCATGGATTACTTTGAGACATGAAGTATTGAGGCACAGATCATTGTATCTTGGAAAGGAAGAGTTGAACGTTTGAAGCAGGGCTAAGGAAAGAGAGCTGGAAAGTGGGATTAGCAAAGAGATGGCACAGATCCAATAGTCGTGTCCTGTCCTGTGGAATTCTCTGGCTCCCTATTAAGCTAGTAGAGAGAAGACCATTTGGTAAATCTGTTCCATATTACCTCACGGTTATGGCCTACAGCAACGTTTGGCATATAATGTTCTGAATACATTTGTTACAAAAGGAGGCAAACAGTATTTATTTCTGATCAACAATTGGACTGCAGTCAATCACAAATAGATAAGAGATCATAAGATTGAAGTCTCTCTATCAGAAGGAGATGTGCAGGTAAGACCGGACCTCACGTAATTCATAATTGCTGTCACTCAAATGCTTGCACACGCACACCCCACGTGCACACAAACACCCTACCTCAAGGTTCATCCATTCTGTTCCCACAAGGTCCTGAAAAGGCTTTAAAAAAAAAAGACTATTTTGTTAGAAGTCAAGATCTAAATAGTAAGTAGCTTGAAATGATGAGTTACAGAGCCTCACAACACTGTGCAGGTCAGAACTCTTGTTACTGATTAAATTCTAATCTGTAGAGTTTGTATCTGTTTATTAATACATTGTAAAAGTTAACTTCAATTATGTGCCATAAACAGTTTGTTGAAAATGACATCCATATTGCTGATTAACACATCTCAAAGCAAGCACATGTTGATATAAATTACATTCATTATCAGTGGTGGCAATGATTAAACTTTAATAGACAGAAGCTCAGTAATATGAACAATTAGAAACATTTGGAGTTCAAAGGGCTGCATCAAAGCGTGGCTATGGAAGAGTAGTCGAAGTACTGGCAGTAGAGATAATAAATATTATGGTACTTAACTACAATTGGTTGAAATAAACCTAAAGAGCCAGATTAAATGCAACACCAGATTGAGTTACGTTTGCTCTTCAGTGGACTCTGTTCTGGGCCCACTCCAGTTTGCACCTGTAGATAGGGACAGTCTATCCAACTGATGTCGTAAATAAGTTAAAGAATAGTAATCTGCAATTCCATTGTGGGCTAATTGCTTACAAATGCTTAATATGCTTGTCTGAAATTCGTCTCTCCTCTGATTTAACACGGGCATTAACCCAATTACAATAAATGAGTCATATCTGTTATCCTACTGTCTCATTTCAAGACCGTTGTCTTGATTTAGGCAACAAACTCTGCAATAAATTTAAATCCCTGTACAATTAACAACTGAAAGAAATTAATAAGCGCAAGAACAGATGTTCCCTTCAGCTATACTGTTCAGGAGCGATGTTACAAAGCACTTCCTTCACACAGTGTAGTGGAAATCTGGAACTCTTGTTCAAAAAAAAAATACTGTTGAGGTTGGGGGTCAATTGAAAATTTCAGAACTGAGTGATAACATTTTATTAGGCAAGGGCATCCAGAGTTACGGACACTAGGCGGGTAGATGGAGTTAAGATACTTATCAACCATGATCTAATCTAATGGCCGAACAGAGTCAAGGGGCTGAATGGCCTCCTCGTGTTTCTGAATTCCCATGACCTAGGAAAGCAAAAATAATAAATGTAATCGACAAAACTCCTGATGGGACACAGTTGCATTGTGAAGTTGTTATAGTTACTGCATATAAATACTTTAAGATTACCTTGGGTCTGCATTAAGATGCAACTGTCCGGTCACCCTGTTAATTAAAACTGGACCAGATCTTAGTCAAAGAGTCGTACAGCAGAGAAACAGGCCCTTCGGCCCACCGCGTCCATACTGACCATAATGCCTATCTATACTAATCCCACCTGCCTGCATTAATTCCATATCCCTCTATGCCTTGCTCATTCAAGCACCTGTCCAGATGCCTCTTAAATGTCGCTACTGTTCCTGCCTCCACCACCATTCCAGATACCCTCTATTCTTTGTGTGAAAAATTTACCCCTTTGATCCCCTTTAAACCTCCTCCCTCTCACCTTAAATCTATGCCCTCTAGTTTTAGTCACCCCTACCACGGGAAACAGACTCTGGCTATCTACCCTATCTATGCCTCTCATAATTTTATACACCTCTATCATGTCCGCTCTCAGCCTCCTTCACTCCAGGGAAAACAGACCCAGCCTATCCAATCTCTCTGTATAACTCGAGCCCTCCAAACCAGGCAACATCCCTGTGAATCTTTTCTGCACCCTCTCTAGCTTAATCACATCTTTCCTGTAGAGCGGTGACCAGAACTGCACACACTACTCCAAATGCGGCCTAACCAACGTTATGTACAACTGTAACATGACGTCCCAACTCTTGTACTCAGTGCCTCGGCCGATGAAGGCAAACGGGCCATACGCCTTCTTCACCACCCTGTCTACCTGTGTTGCCACTTTCAGGGAGCTATGTACTTGCACGCCTGGGTGTCTCTGCTCAACAACACTCCCCAGGGCCCTACCATTCACTGTATATGTCCTGCCCTAGATTAACTTCCCAAAATACATCACTTCACACATGTCTGCATTGAATTCCATTTGCCACTCCCTTGCCCACTTTCCCAGTTGATCTATATCCTGTTGTAACCTTAAACAACCTTCTTCACTGTCCACAATACCACCAATCTTGGTCTCGTCTGCAAACTTACTAATCATGCCCTTTACATTCACATCCAAGTCATTAATATAATGACAAACAACAGAGGGCCCAGCACCGATCCCTGCGGCAACCACTGGTCACCCGCCTCCAATCTGAAAAACATAGCTGGCGCAGTGGTTAGCACCGCAGCTTCACGACTCCAGGGACCCGGGTTCAATTCTGGGTACTGCCTGTGCGGAGTTTGCAAATTCTCCCTGTGACCGTGTGGGTTTTTGCTGGGTGCTCCGGTTTCCTCCCACCGCCGAAGACTTGCAGGTGATAGGTAAATTGGCCATTGTAAATTGCCCCTAGTGTAGGTAGGTAGTAGGGAATATGGGATTACTGTAGGGTTAGTATAAATGGGTGGTTCTTGGTCGGCACAGATTCGGTGGGCCGAAGGGCCTGTTTCAGTGCTGTATCTCTAAATAAATAACCCTCCACTACCACCCTCTGCCTCCTATCACCAAGCCAATTTTGTATCCAACTGCCTAGCTCACCATGGATCCCATGTGTTCGAACCTTCTGGACCAGCCTACCATGCGGGACCTTGTCAAAGGCCTTGCTAAAGTCCATGTAGTCAACGTCCATCACCCTGCCCTCGTCAATCCTCTTGGTCACCTCCTCGAAAAACGCAATCAAATTCGTGAGACATGATTTCCCACGCACAAATCCATGCTGACTGTCCCTAATCAGACCATGCCTTTTCAAATGCATATAAATCCTGTCTCGGAATCCCTTCCAATAACTTTCCCACCACTGATGTAAGGCTCACCAGCCTGTAGTTCCCTGGCTTATCCCTGCTGCCCTTCTTAAATAAAGGCACAACATTAGCTATCCTCCAGTCTTCTGGTACCTCACCCGTGGCTAACGATGATACAAAAATCTCTTCCAGGGCCCCAGCAATCTCCTCCCTTGCTTCCCTTGGCATCCGAGAATACACCTGGTCAGGCCCTGGAGATTTATCCACCTTAATGCGCTTCAAAACCTCCAACACCACCTCCTTTGTAATGTTGATATGCTCCAGGATATCTGTGTTCCCTCCCTTGTACTCACTAGCTACCATGATCATCTCCACGGTAAATACGTTCAAGAAATATTCATTTAAGACCGCGCCCATTTCTCGTGGATCCACACATAGTTTGCCACACTGATCCTTAAGGGGACCTACTCTCTCCCTAGCTACCCTTTTACTCTTAATATACTTATAGAATCTTTTAGGATTCTCCTTTATCTTATCTGCCAGGGAAATCTCATGGCTCCTTTTCACCCTCCTAATTTCCTTCTTAAGTGTAGTCCTACATCCCCTATACTCCTCGAGGGACTCACTTGATACCAGCTGCCTATACCTGACATATGCCTCCTTCTTTGTCCTGACCAGACCCTCAATATCCCTCGTTAACCAAGGTTCCCTAAACTTGCCAGCCTTGCCCTTCCATCTAACAGGAACATGCCGGCCCTGAAATCTTCCTATCTCACTTTTAAAAGCCTCCCACTTGTCAGACGTCCCTTTACCTGTAAACAGCCACTCCCATTCAACATTTGAGAGTTCCTGTCAGATGCCATCGAAATTAGCCTTCCCCCAATTTAGGACTTCAACCTGAGGACCAGTCCTATCCTTTACCATAACTATCTTGAAGCTAATAGAGTTATGGTCACTGGTCCCAAAGTGCTACCCCACTGACACATCAACCACCTGCCCAGCCTCATTTCCTAAGAGGAGGTCGAGTGTAGCCCCTTCTCTAGTAGGGCCATCCACATACTGCTTCAGAAAACTATCCTGGACACACTTAACAAATTCTTCCCCATCTGATCCTTTAGCACTAAGGCAGTCCCAGTCAATATTAGGGAAGTTAAAATCACCTAATACAATCCTATAATTCCTACACCTATCTGATTTCCCTACATATATGCTCCTCCACTTCCCTCTGACTATTGGGGGGCATATAGTATAATCCCATCAAAGTGATCACCCCTTTCTTATTTTTAAGTTCTACCCATATGGCCTCGCTGGACATTTCTCCCGGGATATCCTCTCTAAGAACTGCCGTGATGTCCTCCCTAATCAATAGTGCAACTCCCCCTCCTCTCTTACCTCCACCTCTGTCACGCTGGAAGGATCGGTACCCCGGAACATTGAGCTGCCAGTCCTGCCCATCCCTCAACCATGTTTCCGTAATAGCTATAATATCACAATCCCATGTACCGATCCATGCTCTGAGTTCATCTGCCTTACCTGTAAGGCTTCCTGCATTCAAATAAATGCAGTTTGGCCTACCGGACCTTCCACGCTCCATGTCCTGCCCCTGCACGGCCTGCCGACTGGACTTGCTTTAACCTCTACATTCGCCTCAACTACCTCGTCTACTTTGGGTCCCACCCCCCTGCAAGACTAGTTTAAACCCTCCCGAGTATTACTAGCAAACCCCCCCGCAAGGATATGGTCCCCCTCCAGTTTAGATACAACCCGTCTTTCTTGTACAGGTCACCTCTGCACCAGAAGAGGTCCCAATGATCCAAGTAGCTGAAGCCCTCCTGCCTACACCAACTCTTCAGCCACACATTCATTTGCCTAATCCTCCTATTCCTACCCTCACTAGCACGTGGCACAGGGAGTAATCCTGAGATTACAACCCTCAAGGTCCTGCTTTTTAACCTTCTGCCTAACTCCCTATATTCACTTTGCAGGACCTCATCTCTCTTCCTGCCTATGTCGTTAGTACCAACACGGACCACGACCTCTGGCTGCTCACCCTGCCCTTTCAGAATGTCTTCCAGCTGCTCCGAGACATCCTTGACCCTAGCACCAGGGAGGCAACATACCATCCTGAAGTCTCGTTTGTGGCCACAGAAACGCCTATCTGCGCCCCTTACGATAGAATCCCCTATCACCATAGCTCTTCCAACCCTTTTCCTCCCCTGCTGTGCAGCAGAGCCCTCCGTGGTGCCAAAAGAGCAAACAATTTTTAGATCTGCTTTTCAAATGTTAGGTTCCTGTGTGAAACATAAATAAATGTTAATTGTACCTGTACTACAGTTTATTTATTTTATTTATTTAGAGATACAGCACTGAAACAGGCCCTTCGGCCCACTGGGCCTGTGCCGACCAACAACCACCCATTTATACTAACCCTACAATAATCCCATATTCCCTACCACCTACCTACACTAGGGGCAAATTACAATGGCCAATTTACCTATCACCTGTAAGTCTTTGGCGGTGGGAGGAATCGGAGCACCCGGCGAAAACCCACACGGTCACAGGGAGAACTTGCAAACTCCTCACAGGCAGTACCCAAAATTGAACCCAGGTCCCTGGAGCTGTGAGGCTGCGGTGCTAACCACCGTGCCACTGTGCCGCAGTGCGTTGACTAGATTATACTTTTCCAAGCAGTAAGTGTACTGAATGAATATATATTTAAATTGCACTATTAATGTATTAAATTAATACAAAAATGCTCAACCAGTGACTACTTTCCCACATTATTCAGTTGGACTATGGTTAATAAATTACCGTGCTAACTATCATTATTATTGCAAAAAGCAATTCCGGGATTATCAGTGGCTCAGAAAATCCCTTAAGGGCTTTTTTGATTTAACTTCCAGACCGCTGTTGTAAATTTTTAAGATTTTTGTGCTGAAAGTTTTCGCTGTGGGCTTTGCTTCTGCTATTTGATCTTTCTGCTTAGAAAGCAGCTTGTAGGCTCAGTGGCAACACTCCAGTGCCTTAAATTATATAGGCTGATGCTCCTGTACAGTAGTGAGGGGAGTGCTGCTGCCGTCTTTTGGATGAGAGATTACGGCATGCTATTCAAAGAGCAGGGGAGACAAGAGGATCTGATGTCCTGGCCCATATTTAGCCCTGAGCCAACATCACTATAAACAGATTATCTGATCATTATCACATTGCTGTTTGTGGGGCCTTTGTGTGCTGCTGCCTTTCCTACATCGTGAGTACACTTTTAAACTGCTTCACTTTGGGATGTCTTGAGGCCATGAAAGGTGCTATAGAAATGCAATTCTTCCCTGCTTTCCGCTTTCTTCCAGCAACCAAACAGATTGGAATACATTTTCAACCAGTTGCCTGGGTATAAAGCTGGTTTGCAGGATCGGCTGCCATCAATGAAACCCCAACTGAATTCAGTGGAAATGATGGACAGTTCCTATGACAGGCGGATGATCCACATCATCGGGATTTCACCTGGGCAGCAAGTTGGGAATCTATCCCATAAAACTTGTTCATTTATGGGCTTTTGCTGCGTGCACATTGGCTGCTGTGATTGTCTACATAACAACAGTGACTACACCTCAGAAGTAATTAATTGGTTTCAAAGCACTTTGGGACAGTCCTGAGGACAAGAAAGGTTCCACATAAATGCAAGTTTGTTCTTTACCAAATGGGACAGGCCAGCTTTAGGCTCTAACTCATGTAAAAGGTTGATTTGGCTATTAATTTTCTCCTGGCACACTAACTCTGGCTGTGATCCAAGACTTCACACCAAAGAATGTGGTCTCACACCTGACGTATTGGAAAGTCATGGATGTAATGGCCACAATTTTCCATTGATTGTGGATGACAAGTAGCAGACAGTGAATCCTAAGTTTTTAGATCCCTTTTCTAATGTTTTTTTTTAATGGTGTTTTCTTTCCATTTAACAAAAAGCAGAATCACTGGCACAGACTCAACATGTAGTGTACAAAAAGGCTCAAAATTCCAATCGTGCCCTGGGCAGGTCTCGAGCAGAAGTTTGGGGGGTGGTATTCTGGTTCCTCGGTTCTTTCTTCAGAGAAAGTTGGGAATGTTCATTGGGCGGAGGGAGGGGCATGGGTGGAATACCAAGATGGTACGTCTGAGGGAGTCCCAGGCTACTTGTAGTGAACATGCAGAGGTTCCAGGCTTCCAAAGGCATCAGAATATAGGAGGGAGTAGATAATTTCCAGGCACATGGGAACACTATCGCCTCCAAGTTCCGCTCCAAGTCTCGCAACTTCCTGACTTGGAGATCTATTGCCAATGCTTCATGGTCACTGGGTCAAAATCCTCGAACTCCCTACCTTGCAGGACTCTTGAGTACCTTCATGACGTAAAATGCCACAGTTCATGAAGGTGGCTCACCATCTTCTTGAGGACAGTTAAGATGGGCAATATCCACTGGCCTTGCCAATGACATCCACATCCCATGAGGACATGGGTTACCTTCCAGAAACAGGCTGACAGTTACAATGTCTGGGGAGGAATGGAATAGGATTGGTATGTCAGCTACATTCCATGACTCCCTCTGAGCGGGTGCTGCTGATATATCTTTAAGGTGCGAATGCGCACCTGCAGTATGGCCATGGCTCCCATCACTGTTGGTTCACTGCCTTTCCTTGTGAGAGGGAATCGAATTGAAATATTACCAGTTGTTTTATTCCGCACTGTTATGAAGATGATCCAATTTCAGTTGCTGCCTAACTTGTCTAACTCCCTTCCCTTTCCATATGAGTGTTCACATTTATGTGCAGCAAACTGAGTTATTCGAACTGTCTGGTATACAGGGTAACAAAGCAAAAGTATCTGATCACTGGGTGTTAGATTAACCACTAAATGAAGGCTGCATACAGAGATACTTTAAGTACCAGAGGGTGCGGATAATTGGCTAATTCACCTATCAATCATGGCTGGAGGTGACCGGGATCAATTTTAGGCACATGATTTGTAATATGATCCTATCCTCCACTCATGGCATTTAGCTGGAGAAATAATCCTGCTTTAGTTGAGAGACTCTTCTGTAGTATCAGTTGTTGTGTGATTGCCTTTTAAGTAATGTATCTTTAAGATCTTAGTATGCGAATATGCCAAGTACCAGGATGCATTCATGTGACTCAGAGCCAGACTCACTCTGTAACTGTAACACGAAGAGGCAAGTCCTGCAAATAGATAGCTCTGCACTCGATGTACTTGTAAGCTGTTAATGAACCTGTTGGAGATCTTCAATCAACTGAACTCCACGCATCTCATTTATGTTGCATCAGACAACATAAAAAGCTTCTCGTTACTTCAGTCATGAGTTCTGAGACTCTGTATTCTCTGACCCACTTCCATATCATTGGCCGACACAGTGGCCTCAATGTTCAATCTGCCAAAGAAATGCTTGAGTTTTATGAAGGAGACTTATTTGCTTTCCAAGCTGGGCTGTGTGGATCGACTTTCAGTCACTCTAGCACTTACTTACATCAAGCAGACAGACGCTGTGTATTTACTTCAGGCACTCCTAAGGCAGCTAGTTAATAGCTTCTGTGCTGTCCCACTGGACCAGCTGCAGCTCCAAACTGCCTCCATTATTTAGCTGAATCTCCCAAAACCATCTTTTGATGCATGTTGGAGCACATTTATAGAACGACTTGGATTTATATAGTGCCTTTTATGACCTCAACGTTCCAAAGTACTTTATAACCAATGCTTTTGAAGTATAGTCACTGTCATGTAGGACATGTGGCAGCCAATGTGCATACAGCAAGCTCCCAAGAACAGCAACGTGACGATGACCAGGTCATTTTTCTAGTGATGTTGCTTGAAGGATAAATATTGGTCAGAACAGCAGGGAGAACACCGCTGCCTTTCTTCAAATAATGCCATGGGATATTTTCCATCCCCCTGAAAGGGTGGACAGTGCCTCAGTTTAATGTCTTATCTGAAAGATTGCTCCTCCGACAGTACAGCACCGGATATGTTTGTATTCCAGTCTTCGCTCGAGTCGCTTTAAACAAGCCCCAGAAGCTGGCTGAGCGTGTCTACCCTGAGGCACAGAGTGGCTTTCGAGCAGAGAGATCCACCGTTGACTTATTGTTCTCCCTTCACCAGCTACAGGAGAAATGCCGTGAACAACAGATGCCCCTCTACGTTGCTTTCATTGATCTCACCAAAGGCTTTGACCTCGTCAGCAGACGTGGTCTCTTCAGACTACTAGAAAAGATCAGATGTTCACCAAACCTATTAAGTATCATCACCTCATTCCATGACGATATGAAAGGCACAATTCAGCATCGCGGCGCCTCATCAGACCACTTTCCTATCCTGAGTGGCGTGAAACAGGGCTGTGTTCTCACAGGGCTGTGTTTGGGATCATCTTCCCCCTGCTGCTCTCACATGCATTCAAGTCTTCAGAAGAAGGAATTTTCCTCCACACAAGATCAGGTGGCAGATTGTTCAACCTTGCCCGTCTAAGAGCGAAGACCAAAGTACACGAAGTCCTCATCAGGGAACTCCTCTTTGCTGACGATGCTGCATTAACGTCTCACACTGAAGAGTGTCTGCAGAGACTCATCGACAGGATTGCGGCTGCCTGCAACGAATTTGGCCTAACCATCAGCCTCAAGAAAATGAACATCATGGGACAGGACGTCAGAAATACTCCATCCATCAATATTGGTGATCACGCTCTGGAAGTGGTTCAAGAGTTCACCTATCTAGGCTCAACTATCACCAGTAACCTGTCTCTCGATGCAGAAATCAACAAGCACATGGGAAAGGCTTCCACTGCCATGTCCAGCCTGGCCAAGAGTGTGGGAAAATGGTGCACTGACACAGAACACAAAAGTCCAAGTGTATCAAGCCTGTGTCCTCAGTACCTTGCTCTACGGCAGTGAGGCCTTGACGACGTATGTCAGCCAAGAGCGACGTCTCAATTCATTCCATCTTCGCTGCCTCCGGAGGATACTTGGCATCGGGTGGCAGGACCGTATCTCCAACACAGAAGTCCTCGAGCCGGCCAACATCCCCAGCATATACACCCTACTGAGCCAGTGGCACCTGAGATGGCTTGGCCATGTGAGCCGCATGGAAGATGGCAGGATCCCCAAGGACACATTGTACAGCGACTTCGTCACTGGTATCAGACCCTCTGGCCGTCCATGTCTCCACTTTAAAGACGTCTGGAAATGTGACATGAAGTTCTGTGACATTGATCACAAGTCGTGGGAATCAGTTGCCAGTGATCGCCAGAGCTGGCGGGCAGCCATAAAGGCAGGGCTAAAGTGTGGCGAGTCGAAGAGACTTAGCAGTTGGCAGGAAAAAAGACAGAAGCACAAGGGGAGAGCCAACTGTGTAACAGCCCCAACAACCAACTTTACCTGCTACACCTGTGGAAGAGTCTGTCGCTCTAGAATTGGCCTTTATAGCCACTCCGGGCGTTGCTTCTCAAACCACTGACCACCTCCAGGCGCTTACCCATTGTCTCTCGAGACAAGGAGGCCAAAGAAGAAGGGTCTCTGGAATAGGACTTGAACCCACAATCTTCTGCTTCAGAGATTAACAACAAAGTTGCAGCTTTGATTAGCACCAAAGGTGAGAGTAAATGCAACCGCCTTTTGGGGTCTGGTCCCAAATTGATGCAGGAACAGAGCAGACCGGGATCCTCTGGAGGGGGGAGTCCTTATCCACTTTGCTTGGTTGGGGGGGGGCGGGTGTGAGCAGGGGAGCGGTCGGTTCACACCCAATTCGCACTCCAGATTTAGCCTCTGCAAAGCAGTTTTGGCTACTTGGTAGTACTAAACCTTGTGGAGTGTGATCGCACCAAACGGGAAACACAGCAGTGGCATAACATTGCATTTCTGTGGCATCCAACCCCAGCCAATAACTATAGTGATGTCACTGGCAACTCTCCAAGTCCGAAGTAACATTCTCGGATACCAGAGTGTACTCATTACATTTCACCTTTGTGATATTTAATAACCATTGCGTTCTGTTAGCGTGCCATTGCCAGTTCTTCACATATATGTGCATCCTCCCACCCCCAGCTCTCTCTCTTCCCCCTTCATGTCTGAAGGGACTAACACGAGATTAATTTATAGCTCGATTTATCTCAATTAAGTTTCATCAGATTCACTTCTTGCTTTAAGGTAAATTTGCTGTCTTGCAAAAATAGTGAGAAGACGGGTGCATTTCTGTAGTCTTGAAAAATTGCTTCTCACAAGGATTAATTTGTCCATTGAGCCATTTATCGTCTTCCCTGGCCCAGCCCCTCCACTTTATGGAACCTTGGTAAATTGCTGCCATTCATTTAATTTTGCTAGACTCCCCTGGACTCTATTCATCATTCAACCTAGACCCTAACACCCTCCATCTTAACTGCTGCCTCTGCTTTCTTTTCAAATTGCCAAATCAGCAAGCATTATTTGTTCAAAATGACATGTCATTGTCTAGAAAAATACTCCACCCCTCTCTGCCCTATCAAAGTTCAAAATTGCCATTTATCATTTTGTTTTAAAGTTCTTATTGGTGTTTGCAAAGTGATGTCCAGTTAAGGCTTCAGTCTTGACCTCCCACATACCCCTTCTTTGAGTCTTGAAATGACCGTTCATTTTTCTCAGACAGTCACACCAGCAAGATTAGTCTGATTCTTCTAGCACAGGCACTTGCTAGTGGCAATGGTAAAGACTGTGCCTTGCCTGCTTTAAGTATGATTTTTATTGGAGCTGAACTAAGCAGTTAGCTAGAATTTAAAAAAAAAAGTTTTAATTTTGTTCGTGGGATGGGGGAGTTGCTGGCAAGACCAGCAGTAATTGCCCTCGGGAAGGTGGTGGTGAGCCGCCTTCTTGAACCACTGCAGTCATATGGTGAAGGAGTTCCCGCGGTGCTGTTAGGGAGGGAGTTCCCAGATTTTGAATGGTGATATATTTCTAAGGCAGAGTGGTGTGTGACGTGGAGGGGAAATTTGAAGGTGGTGTTCTCACGCACCTGCTGCCCTTCTTCTAGGTGGCAGAGGTTTGGGAGGTGCTATCGAAGAACCATCTTGGGTTTTATTGCTGAGAGGGAGCCTAGGCCTGTAACAGCTTGATGTGATGGATGAATCTCTGATAATCACAAAGGATAAACAGTTGTCGAGGTTCACTTCATAAATTCATGTGTGCATATCGGGAAATCATGATCTGGGTGACCAGATAATGCAGAAGTCCTCACCCATAGTGTCTGTTTGTGAAAGTGTCTCTTTACTATCAGGTTTGTTACTCATGCAACCTCTTAAATATATATTCCTAGCCTGATTACCTAGCATGAGACTAGACCCCAAATTGTCTCCGCTTTAAACAGATGTATTTACTAACCAGATTTTAGTTTAGTTTACAGATACAGCACTGAAACAGGCCCTTCGGCCCACCGAGTCTGTGCCGATCATCAGCCACCCATTTTATACTAATCCTAAACTAATCCCATATTCCTACCACATCCCCACCTGTCCCTATATTTCCCTACCACCTACCTATACTAGGGGCAATTTATAATGGCCAATTAACCTATCAACCTGCAAGTCTTTGGCATGTGGGAGGAAACCGGAGCACCCGGAGGAAACCCACGCAGACACAGGGAGAACTTGCAAACTCCACACAGGCAGTACCCAGAATTGAACCGGGTCGCTGGAGCTGTGAGGCTGCTGTGCTAACCACTGCGCCACTGTGCCGCCCTAAAGAGATTTGCTTAATTCTCTATTGCCTAACAGCTCCTTCATTTAGGCAGATATTCCATTGTTAATCAGCACCTCTAATTCTCTCAAAAGTGGAAATGCAGTCTCATCTCAGCACCTGCACCATGTGCATCTGTGAAGGATTATGGTCTGGACTTCCAAAGAAACATTTGTAATTGTTTTTAATTTACAAAGGGGGTCGGGGAAGGTGCCAGGGGCAGGGGGCATAGGGGAGGCTGAGATTGCAGGTTCTCAGGACCTGGATAGACAAGTACAGCAAAAATGCTTTTTTTTTTTCTGTACTGTTTTAATAACGAATGGCAAGAGATGAAATTCTTTCCAGGTAGCACTATAAAATGGAGCTATATCAAAATGGGTGTAAATCTGAGCAAGTATAAAAATTCTGAAAGTGTAGCTGAAATGAGTGGAAGTTCAGGGATGACGTCAGGAAGCATTTCTTCACTCAAAGGGTAATGGAAATCTGGAACGCTGTCTCTGAAAAGCCTGTTGAGGCTGGGGGTCAATTGAAAATTTCAAAACTGAGTGATAGATTTTGGGAAAAGGTAAATACAGCAGATGCTGGAAATTTGAAATAAAAACAGAAAATGCTGGAAATACACAATAAGACAAGTAGCATCCGTGGAGCAAGAAACCAAATTAATGGCTGTAATTTTACACCCCCCCCCCCCCCCCCCCCCCAGGCAGAGCGGAATTGGGGGATTGTGCCTTTCTTTGGCCTACCTGCCCCAGCTGCTATTTTACCAGTGGCGGGAGAGGTGCCAAATGGCCTGCAAGCCCCAAGCCAGTTGAGGCCCTTAAGTGGCCAATTAATTGCCACTTAAGGGCCTCCTCCCAGTGCTGCTGTGTTGGACAGGCCCAGTAAAACCTGGTGGCCTCCTTGCGGGCTGGGGAGGGGGCCCTACTGATCGGGCACCCTGTGCCCACAGAGGTTACCCCCCCAGCAGCATGGGCTGACCCCCCCCCCCCTTAAAATTACACCCCCCACCTTGTTTTACGACTCCCACCCCCCTCGCCGGGGCCAGTCGATTGTTCCCTGGCCAGGCCCGAGTCCCACTTACCTTCTTGAAGGGCGATGTCCATCATCCTCTTGCTGGGTGCAATCCCAGCATTGGTCACCACTCCCAGTAGCACAAGAGCTGCCGGCCCTCTGACTGACCAGCAGCTCTTGGAGGTGGGACTTCCTGCCTCAGAGGGGCGGAAGTCCTGGCTGAAGCCAATTAAGGGCTTGGACCACGCAAAATTGCCGTGACTTTATAGCCGGTGGGTGGGGCCACCACCTTAACGTAAAATTCCAACCAATATATTAGCTAAATGACCTTGCATCAGAACTGGAAATAGTTAAAGATGTAACAAGTTTTAAGCAAGTACAGGGGCAGGGACAGTGGAGGTGGAGCAGAGGGTAGAACAAAAGGGAAGGTCTGCGATAAGGCAGAACATTGATGATTTTTGTTAGGCAAGGATATTGAGGGTTAAGGAACCAAGGCAGGTAAATTGAGTTGAGATAAAGAGCAGCTATGATGGAAATGAATGGTGGAACAGGCTTGAGCATTTCCTGCTTTGACTCCTGCTCCTGTGAAATGTGTCAGGCAATTCGAAAGAGCTTTATCGTTGGTTACCATTGGTAAATTTACTCATGTGAAATTTCTTTATAGGTCAATAAGGAAAATGTTGTGAAGGTTGGCCACAGACAAGTGGTGAACATGATCCGCCAGGGAGGAAACCATTTGGTGTTAAAAGTTGTCACAGTAAGCAGAAACCTTGATCCAGAAGACACGGCTCGAAAGAAAGGTAATGACTGAGTTATTCACTTGTCCATTCTTGTTGAGCAACTTTGGTTTGAAACAAGCCATTCAGCCCAACTTGTCCATGCTCCACACGAGCCTTCTCTTGCCCTACTTCATCTAACCCTGTCAACAAATTCTTTTCTCCCTCGTGCTAATCTAGCATCTATTATTTGCCTCAACTATTCCTTGTAGCGCGTACCGTGTTCTCACCACTCTCTGGGTAAAGAAGTTTCTCCTGAATTCTTGATTCGATTTATTCAATGCTATCTTACATTTATGAACCCAAGTTTCGATCTCCCCCACAAATGGAAACATTTTCTATACATGTACCTTGTCAAATCCCTTCATAATTTGATAGACCTCTATCAGGATGCCCGTCAATCTACTTTACTGATTGATTAACTAATAACATCTAGTTTTGAAAAAAGTTTTTATTTTCTCGAGCGAAGATCATTATCGCAGGTTTTCATTCAATGTAGAATGATTGCTGAAGAGTCATGTTTTATTTTGAAGGAAATGTGCTTCGGAGAAACTGTCCTAGTAAAATGATTAAACTTTCTGAAAATTTACCACTTAGTGACAAAACAAAAATGAAATCTTGCCTCTGTTTTAAGCATTCTTTCTCCTGTTCTAAATGGATTGTTTTTTTTTAAAAAAACTCTATTTTTATGCTCATCAAAATTAAGGGTGGGAATGGAACACTCTCCCTTTCAGAAATCCAGGGATGAATTTTCATTACAGAGGCGGGAAATGGGAGCCGTGTCTGGTTTTGGGCCTGAAACCTGCCTCCTCTGGGAAACTCTTTCAGATTGAGATTTTCAAATAGATAAGACTTTAATTGATATGGAAACAGGTTTCCTGCTCTCTTAGAGCCAGTGGGGCTGGGAATGGAGGTGGGTCAGATCAAGTGTGGGACTTGTGTAGACACTCCCCATGGCGGCCATCACTAAGGCTGCTGGCTGTCCTGAGGGAGAGAGGCAGGGCGGCCCCTCGCTTCATTGATACCATACTGGATCTAATGCTGAGGCAGTGAGGGAGAGGAGGGAGATCCTCTTCCCAGAGGTTAGCAGGAGGAGGCCGCCTCATCGTGCAGCAGGGGCACCTTTCTGTTCGGTGTTATCCCCTTCTACTGCCTCTTCCTCCTTCTCCTCCTGTTATCTTCTGCTCCTTCCCTGATTAACTGTTTCTTTCCAGGGTTTCACTCTCCTGAAGGTCCCCAACACTCTGGAGAGCCATGTTATGGAAAGCACAGCAGACCACCAATCGGGACAGAGACCCTTACAGAAGGATATTGGAGGGTATCACCCACCTGGTCCAGGCACTGGAATTGCTTCTTCAGAAGCCCGATGGCCTACTCAATGGTTCTGCTGCTGAGCAGGTGGCATTAGTTGTATCTGTACCTCTGGGGCCCCCGTAGACGGTCAAAAGTTATCTCTTCAAGGGGGAGCGAAGATCCGACACATCCTGGACTAGTGGAGGATGAAGAAGTCGTGGCAGCCGCCAGGAAAATGAGCGCATACGTGGAGGAAGTTCTTGTGGTCACAGACCAGTTGGATATTGAGGGAGTGGAATCCCCTCCTGTTGATGGATCTCAATGTGGGGGACTTCAGTGTCCATCACCAAGAGTGGCTCGGTAGCAGCACTACTGACTCAGCTGGCAGAGTCCTAAAGGACATAGCTGCTAGACTGGGTCTGCGGCAGGTGGTGAGGCAAACCTCAATGAGGTGTCAACCTGATGAAACTACAACACAGGACTACATGTGTGCCAAACAGCGTAAGCAGCATGCGATAGACAGAGCCATGCAATCCCACAACCAATGGATCCGATCTAAGCTTTGCAGTCCTGCCCCAACCAGTCATGAATGGTGGTGGACAATTAAACAACTAACTGGAGGAGGTGGATCCACAAATATTCCCATCCTTAATGATGGGGGAGCGCGGCACATCAGTACAAAAAATGAGGCTACGGCATTTGCCTCAATCTTTAGGCAGAAGTGCCGAGTTGATGATCCATCTTGACCTCCTCCAGAAGTCCCCAGCATTACAGATGCCAATCTGAATTCATTCCATGCGATATCAAGAAACGACTGAAGGCACTGGATACTGCAAAGGCTATGGGCCCTGACAACATTCCAGCAATAGTACTGAAGACCTGTGCTCCAGAACATGGTGCGCCCCTGTTCCAGTACAGCTACAACACTGGCATCTACCCTGCAATGTGGAGAATTGCCCAGGTATGTCCTGTACACAAAAAGCAGGGCACGTTCAACCCGGCCAATTACCACACCATCAGTCTACTCTTGATCATCAGTAAAATGATGGAAGGTGTCGTCAACAGTGCTATCAAGCAGCACTTGCTTAGCAATAACCTGCTCAGTGGCGCTCTGTTTGGGTTCTTTCAGGACCACTCCGCTCCAGACCTCATTACAGCCTTGGTTTAAACATGGGCAAAAGAGCTGAACTCGAGATGAGGTGAGAGTGACTGCCATTGACATCAAGGCAGTATCTGAAGATGGTTGTGGTTGTTGGAGGTCAATCATCTGAGCTCCAGGACATCACTGCAGGAGTTCCTCAGGGTAGTGTCCTAGGCCCAACACCTTCAGCTGCTCCATCAATGACCACCTCTCCATCATAAGGTCAGAAGTGGGGATGTTCGCTGATGATTGTACAATGTTCAGCATCATTCGTGACTCCTCAAATACTGAAGCAGTCTGTGTAGAAATGCAGCAAGATCTGGACAATATCCAGGCTTGGGCTGATCAGTGGCAAGTAACATTTGCGCCACACAAGTGCCAGGCAATGACCATCTCCAACAAGAGAGAATCTAACCATCTCCCCTTTACATTCAATGGCGTTACCATCGCTGAATGCCCCACTATCAACATCCTGTGGATGACCATTGAGCAGTAACTGAACTGGAATAGCCATATAAATACAGTGGCTACAAGAGCAAGTCAGAGGCTGGAAATCCTGTGACGAGTAACTCACCTCCTGACTCAGCAAAGCCTGTCCACCATCTACAAGGCACAAGTCAGGAGTGTGATGGAATACTCTCCACTTACCTGGATGCATGCAGCTCCAACAACAGTCAAGAAGCTTGACACCATCCAGGACAAAGCAGCCCGCTTGATTGGCACCCCATCCACAAACATTCACTCCCTCCGCCATCGATGCACAGTGGCAGCAGTGTGTGCCATCTACAAGATGTACTGCAGCAACTCACCAAGGTTCCTTCGACAGCAACTTCCAAGCTCGTGACATCTACCACTTCGAATGACAAGAGCAGCAGATGCATGGAACAGCACCTGCAAGTTCCCCTCCAAGTCACGCACCATCCTGACTTGGAACTACATCGCCATTCCTTCACGGTCACTGGGAATCCTGGAACTCCCTTCCTTACAAGACTGTGGGTGTACCGACCCCACATGGACTGCAGCAGTTCAAGAAGGTGGCTCACCAGCACCTTCTTTAGGGCAATTGGGGATGGGCAATAAATGCTGGCCTGGCCAGTGATGCCCAGGACCCTTGAACGAATGAAAAATAAGTTGACATCACACAGAGATATTAGGACACGTGAACGAAAGCTTGTTCAAAGAGGTAAGTTTTAAGAGGAGTCTTAAAGGAGGAAAGACAGGCAGACAGGTTGAGGGTGAGAATTCCGGAGCTATGGGGGCTAGGCAGCTGAAGACACAGCCACCAAGGGTGGAGCAGTGGAAATCGGGAATGCTCAAGAGGCCAGAATTGGAGGAATGCAGAGATCTCGGAGGGTTATAGGGCTGGAGGAGATTATAGAGATGGGGAAGAGCAAAGCCCATGGAGGGGATGGTGAGAAAACCATAGCGAATCAAGTAAAATTGAGTAACCGATTTAGTTAAGTTTCAATTGAAAGTGCATAACCCAGAAATAACTTGGTCTTTGCTCCCAAGATCTCCTTTGCAAGCCCCCAAAATGTTCTCACTGTGCTCCTCACACACAGCCAATTGAACGTTGCAATTGAAATCCTAAAAGCATTTGCGTTCCTTTTCTCTATAAAAGGAAATCATTATTGTACAGTTCACAGGTCTGCGTGGGCAGGTGTTCAGAAATAAAACTACCAGCACACAGCTGCTAAGCAACATCAAAGAGAGAGGCTGCAAAACCGGCACACTTTTTTTTGTGGAGAATTTTCCTGATATTGAAGGGATGGTGTCAAGATGCCATTGTGAATTAACATCCTTGTGTAAACCGAAATCAAATGTTCATATGTCGTAGAGGGGAGAAATCGCAGGTGGATTCTATCTTTGAACGGAGTTTGATCATTTTTCAAAGATAAAATTAATATGTCAATTTAATTGAACTACCATTTGTCTTGCATCTGTTCGGAGCCCAGCTTGAACTAGAACTGCACAGATTATAGTTATTTAAGTCTCCTTTTCTCCCTTTCCAATAGACCTCAATTTAAGAATACAAATGTCTAAATTCCCCTTGAAACGTGTGCTGCGTCACTTTTTTTGCTGTCTGATCCTTGTGCTGGTCCCTAAATTTAGGATCAAACCTTTGATCATTCAGAAATAAAAAAGCAGCAGCCACATTAGTACTATCGACCCCCAAATAGTGAGAGGAAGATAAAAGAACAAAAATGTAGCCAGATTTCTGAATGCAAAAACTATAGGGCAATAATAATTGGGGATTTCAACTACCCTAATATCAACAGAGATACAAACAGTGTGAAGGGCACAGAGGGGACAAAATTCTTGAACTGTGTTCGAGAACTTTTTTAGCCAGTATGTAACAAGCCCAAGGAGAGGGGGCGCAATTCTAGATTTAGTCTTCAGTAATGAAGTTGGGCAAGTGGATGAAGTAGCAGTGGGTGACCATTTTGAAGATAGTGACCACAATACAGTTAGTTTTAGCATAATCATGGAAAAGGACAAAGATAAAACAGGAGCAAAGGTTCTAAACTGGGGGAAGGCAAATATTATGAAACTCAGGTGACCTAGCAAAAGTGGACTGGATACTTGAAGGTAAATCAGTGGCAAACCAGTGGGAGGCATTCAAGAGCGAGATACTACAGGCACAGTGTAGACATGTCCCCACAAAGATGAAGGGTGGTACTGCCAAATCTAGAGCCCCCTGTTATCTAAAAACTTACAGGATAAGTTAAAGCAAAAAAAAAAGCTTATAATAGATCACAAATATCTTAATACTTGAGAAATCCTAGATGAGTGTAGAAAGTGCAGGGGTGAAGTAAAAAAAGAAATTAGAAAAGCAGATGACATGAAAAATTTTTGGCAGGTAAAATCAAGGAAAACCCAATACATTAAGAGCAAGAGGATAACGAAGGAAAGAGTGGGGCCTATCAGAGCTATACAGGGGAACTTATGCGTGGATGCTGAAGATGTAAGCAGGATTCTCAATGTGTTTTTGTCTCTTTCTTCACATAGGAGAGGGTTGCTGCAGACATGTAGTTAAAGAGGAGGAGTGTGAAATATTGGCTACCATAAGCAGAATGAGAGAGGAAGTGCTTGAGGGTCTGACATTCCTGAAAGTGGATAAATCGCCAGGACTGGATGGATTGCATCCCAGGTTGTTAAAGGAAGCCAGGAAGGAAATAGCAGATGCACTGAGGATCATCTTCAAATCCTCACTAGATACAGGCGAGGTGCCAGATGATTGGAGGTCCGAGAACGTTGTACCATTGTTTAAAAAGGGTGCGAGGTATAGGCTAGGCGATTATAGGTCGGTCAGTCTGACCTCGGTGGGTAAATTGTTAGAATCAATTCTGAGGGATAGGATAAACTGTCACTTAGAAAGGCACGGATTAATCAGGGATAGTCAGCATGGATTTGTTAGAGGAAGGTCATATCTTACTAACTTAATTGCATTTTTTGAGGAAGCAACAAGGAGGATTGATGAGGGTAGTGCAGTAGATGTGCTCTACATGGATTTTAGTAAGGCATTTGACAAGGTCCTGCATTGCAGACTGGTCAGTAAAATAAAAGCCCATGGGAAACAGCGGAAGGTGGCAGGTTGGATCCAGAATTGGCTCAGGGTCAGGAAACATAAGGTAGTAGTCAACGGATGTTTTTATGAATGGAAAGCAATTTCCAGTGGTGTTCCACAGGGCTCCATGTTGAGTCCCTTGCCGTTTGTGGTATATATTAATGATTTGGACTTAAATGTGGGAGGCATGATTGGGAAATTTGCTTATGACACAAAAATTGGCCGTGTAGTTAATAGTGAGGAGGAAAGCCATGGACTCCAGAATGATATCAATGGTTTGGTTGAATGGGCGGAAAAGTGGCAAATGGAATTCAATCCAGAGAAGTGTGAGGTAATGCATTTGGGGAAGGCAAATAAAGTGAGGGAATACACAATAAATGTGAGGATATTGAGAGGGGTGAGAGACCTTGGAGTGCATGTCCACAGGTCCCAGAAGGTGACAGGACAGGTAGATAAAGTGGTGAAAAAGGCATATGGAATGCTTTCCTTTATTGGCCGAGTTATAGAATACAAAAACAGGGATGTTATGATAGAGCTGTATAGAGCGCTGGTTCGGCCACAGCTGGAGTATTGCGTACAGTTCTGGTCACCACATTATAAGAAGGGCATAATTTGCTCTGGAGAGAGTACAGAGGAGATTTACAAAAATGTTGCCCAGGCTTGGAGGTTGTAGCTATGAGGTAAGATTGGACAGGCTCGGGTTGTTTTTCCCTGGAACCGAGGAGGCTGAGGGGAGACTTAGTTGAGGTGTACAAAATTATAAGGGGCCTAGATAGAGGTGGACAGGAAGGACCTGTTTTCCCCTGGCGGGGCGGTCAGTTACCAGGGGACACAGATTTAAGGTGATTGGGAGAAGGATTAGGGGGGGACATGAGAAACATTTTCACCCAGAGGGTGGTGGGTATCTGTAATTCACTGCCAGGATCAGTGGTGGAGGTAGAAACCCTCAATTCTTTTAAAAGGTACCTGGACATGTACCTGAAGTGCTGTAACCTGCAAGGCTACGGACCAGGTGCTGGAAGGTGGGATTAGTTTGGGCAGATGGTTTTTTCAGCTGACGCGGACGTGATGGGCTGAATGGCCTCCTTCTATGCTGTACTTTTTCTATGGTTCGATGATCTGTGTGTCACCAGGTTTCTGTAACAGAGACATTAGTGCAATATAAATCATTTAAATGACATTTTCTAAACCCACGTTACACCATTGAAGTCACAAAGCGGAAAGCCAGATGAGATGTATAATGGGCAACTGAGCCACTGGATTGACTCTTCTGGACTTGGACAATTTTCAGCAGTCGGGACCATTTTCAGGCCGTGACCCGTTTGCAGCAGCAGCATGCCTCCTGGCGTAATTTTACAGGAGGCAATTAAGAGGCCATCTCCGGGATCACTGTCCAGTTAGGAATGGCAAGCAGGTTGTGGAGGCGGGAGGGCGACTCAGCGAGTGAGACTGCAAGGCCAGCCGGTGGCAGCTTTCACTGTGTGCGCAGAGAGAGAGTGAGTTGCTGGTGCACGTAGGACACGGGAGGGTTGGACAAAATGCAGGGGTGAAACGGCTGGAGGCAACAGCCACCACTTCCTCACCACCAGCACGGTCCCTGACTGCAGTCTCCAGGAGACTGGAAGGAAATTGCAAGCCTCTGCCTGCAGAGGACCTCAGACTTGCTGCTATGCATCTTAGTACGGTAGATTTATTTATCATGGTGCTTTAACCTTCCACTCTGCACGCTTTCATGTTACCTGATGAGCTGCAGACACAGCAGGGGTCCTGTGCAATGCCGGTAAAATCTCACTTACACCGGAACGTTGTTGCTAATTGGTTGCCGATGAACCTTTTTTTTGGTCCCTGCCCCTCTCCACACCCCCCCCCCCCCCCCCACTATTACTTATTTCACCCCATCAGCCGTAGTTAAAATGACAACCCGCCCCCACTTTGTACCTGCTGAAGTTTCACAAGTGGAAAATGAAATGGACCAGAGTGCGGGCCTGTCACTGAACGGGATCAGATTGGGAACACCCTCCCCACAGAAATATTATCATATTTACAAAGCAGCATAGCCTTGGTACTGAAGTAAAAACAGAAAATGCTGGAAATACTCAGCAAGTCGGGCAGCATCTGTGGGGACAGAAACCAATTTAACATTTCAGGTTGATAATCTGAGATGTAACCAGTTTTTGAGCAAGTGCAGAGACAGGGAAAAGGTGGGAGGGGAGGAAAGAACAAAAGGGAAGGTCTATGATGTTGGGTGGGTGGGAAGAAGGCGAGATTAATTGGCAAAAGTGCTGATGGTGCAAGGCAAAAAGGGAGGGGTAATGGGACAGGTAAAGATACAAAAAATGGGTGCAGAGGAGGTGTAAATGGCAACAGCAGAATCATTACCAACAGCTGCAGTCAAAAAAGATGGGAGCATTGTATGATCTGAGATTGTTGAACTTGATGTTTAGCCCAGAAGATCAATGATCAGGCACTTTATAAACAGCGGGCAGCCACTGGCTGACTTTGATGTGTGTTTTGAAAGAAAACAAATTCCAAGATTGTGTCTTTATTTTATCTCTTTCACCAACAAGCCCCGCCACCTCCAAAACGAGCACCGACCACTGCATTAACGCTGCGCTCAAAGTCTATGACCTCGGAACTTGAAGATCTAGGTAAGAAATGGCTTTGAGAATGCATGATTTGGCCTGTAAGTGCATGTTACCTTGCCACAGCGGCTGTGCCTGTGCTACATGCTTAGTTACATCAAGCAGTAACAAAAATCCTCAGGTGCTGCACGCATTTGCCTTGGTGAGACCTGCCGTTTGCCTCTTGTACTGTCCAGTTTTATAATTCTAAATCAGATGCTTTGTGAGCTAACTGGTTATCGAATATGTTCAAGTTTGAAATCTGACTGACAGGCCGACTGAATTCTCACTATCTTCCATCTCTCTTTTTTTTCCCCCTCTGCTCTCTCTCCCTTTTACGTGGTGAATTTTATTTTGGCTGTCACCAGTGGACAGAGGTAAGCTGACTTGTTCTGTGCTGGCTCCATTTCTCATAAAAAGTTGTTCTTTTAAGTAAGTTTACAATTATGTGAAATGTTTCGGTGATAGACAAGGTTACTGCACTGACGGGTTCCACCATGTTGGAAGACACTGGCAAAGTCACAGCCTCGGCCATGTGTATGTGGGCAAATTATCGAGCGCAGACACAGGTCACATTTATGCATTTGTAGCCAAACAGAAACCACTTTCGCTGTATGGTAAAGTTGAAGAAACATTCAGATAGCGATCTGCCTCCTGGGGACACTGGGAATTAGAATCTGAACTCCCATTCACCACCTCCTCCCCCTACCCCCTCACCAGTCCTAATCCTGAATGCAGTTCACTAACCATAATACAGTTTTCAGCAGTGTGGGTGCTAAACACCTCTTCCCAAGCACATTCAGTCCTATGATGTCAAACCATCACACAGCTTCAACTATGGCTTCAGAAATAAATACCCCAAACGCAGGCGCGGCTGTCCCTCGGTTCACTCTATGCAATGTAAATTCACTTTAAGAGAAACAGGTCTGTACAAAAATAGTGGAATGCATTACGACAGGTCTGGGCTCCAACCCTAGGTGTGTACCTATATGGTTGATGGCTAGCCTTATAGTTAGCCTCTGTATTTGTAACGTTAACATGGCATCAAAATAGAATGGATCCAAGAAGGGCCGTATTCCATCCAGGTAACTCCATAAGTTAGTGAATGTGTATAATGTTTTATTTAAAAGATAAGAATTGAGTCATGTAACCTTAAAGAATGATGATGTGCTTCCAAAGATGCAAGTCCTTAGTGTCAATTGCTACCTGCCTTTTGATTCTAGTCAATGCCGATTCAAAGAGGTTCCTCAAATTTCATTCAAGTAAATTCTGTACAGCACTAGACTGAGAGAGTACCCAGTCAGTGCATTTTGGAGGATGATTTCTGCCAGTTTATTGTGATGGACACTATTCTCAGGTATAAGAAGTATTGCTGCCATTCTTTTTCTCGTGGTCAGTGAAAGCCCAAATGATGGGCTGAATTTTGAGGCCTCTGGCGTCGGGGGTCATAGTGGGGGAGGGGGGGGGGGCCTGGAAAATTCTTCCAGAGGAAACCAATCACAACACTGACACAGAGAAGGCCCCGCTACATTTTACTGGCAGCGGTGAGGCCTCGGTGCGGGGCCTTTGGTTTTAACTTAATTATATTAAAATATTCCAAAAAACCATACCTTGTCCCAGCAGCCGCCCCATGCCAATATTACGGCCTCCAGCCACAAATCCGGCACCTGCATAACTCCATTTGGAGTTCCAAGGCATGACCCTGTTGGGGAGTGGGGAGGAGTGAAATTTCAGGACGGGAGGGGTGTGGGAGTGGGGAAACCGCTCTGATTGGTTGGGGAGAAGAGGTTGAGGGTCAAATATTCTGAAGGTGGAGCGTTAAAATTCGTCTTTTGAAAATTTGGTTTTCCAGGGGTATAGATCATTTTATTTATTGGCGGGATGGGAGAGGGCATGCAAAGTTTGAATATAATTTTATTTGTAATATTAGTGCGGCAGGACCTTTAAGCATTTAAATTTAGCTGAAGGGCTTGAAGCCCTTTAAAAATGGTGCTAGCGCAGTGGCACCAAACATCATTGCCGGGAACAGAGCGGCCACTCCCTCTACGTCATCGGGGGCAGCCGCTCCAACCCCCTCCATTTAAATGAACCCCCACACGAAATATCGCAGGGGCTCAGTGACGGTGCAACCGTGCCCGAAGACCGCCAAGATCAGAGTGCGCCGCCGCACTCATAACATTCATCCCGATGTGTGCAATTCACTTGTTGACTTGAGTACTAAGACCAGCGTAGCAATAATTTCTCCTCTAGTAAAGGTATTACTCTAAACAAAAGGGAGTGGATAACTTGCAGTAGCTGAGTATCTATACACATCAGGATTGTATAATCGGGCAATGTAGAGCAATAATCATATTGGCCCAGATTTTGCAGTGGTAATGATGATGAAGCTGTCCGCGTTTGCCATCATTACTTCACAGCAGCTTCGGGAATCCACACATGCGCAAAATAACACGAAGGTCCAGAAACTGCTGTCAGTGAATCTCCACTGCTGTGGTCGTCCCACCCCGCCCCAGAGGGCTGTCCCTAAGCGATCAATTAATTCACGAAAACCTCCACTTCTCATGCTGTTAAAACCCCTGAAAAAGTTGAATGAGGCGTAACTGCGTTTTCAATGACATACTATGTTTGTGATTACTGCTGAACAGCCTTACTGACCCTGAAAACCAATTTTATGTTTGTGGAATGTCAGATTTCTCCATTATGATAAATCCACATTATTTTAATTTTTAAAAGATTTATTTATACTGATATTTTGGTTTCCATCTAAATCCAATCATTTATTTCACTATCTGAAAATTTAAAAATGGTGATAATCAATGGTTTTAGATTCCTGGTTTGCTGTGGGTGAATATTTCAATGTGATTGGCTGTTGGCCCTGCTTGGTGGCATCACTGCTGCTGCACACCTGGAGATCCCCTTGATTTGGCGCCAGATCTAAACTGACTTTCGGAAAGGAGCAGTTCACGCCACAGAGGTCGCTAGATTTTTGAGGTCAAGGGTGGGCACTGTTTTGCCGCTGGCTGCAAAATCTAACCCGTTTAGTCCCTGCTTCCTGCTATGAATCCTGAAACGCTATTCTTTCCTTCACTGTTTAGATAGCTAAAGTGTGCTTTTAAACCAGTTTCTCCTCACCTAATGTCTCTATAAATATGTAAAACAGTACACTAAAGGGATAAGTAACACAAACGCTCACATAATTATTCACTTCAACATTTGCTTTATTGCACATGTGGCTGGCTCCATAACTTGGGGTAATGATCAACTAGGAATGCACATGGACTAACTTCAAAGCTGCATGTATTTGTGAGCCAATGGTGCACTTCAGCTATTTTAAGAAGCATTAGTAGTTTGCACTAAATCTTTGGGTCTAGATCCTTGATGATTATCCAGCCCCTTTTAACTGCAAATATTTAATTATAAATCTGCTTAATTTAGCACTTGTAGCTTCACTTAGGAAAATACCTGGTCAGAACAGGTCCTGGATTCTTTTCAGAATGTTGTTCCATTTCCAGATTCCATCTCTATTGCATTTATTACATGGCTTTGTCTTAATGGCCCCATTAGATCCATTATGCAGGGTATTTTATTCCCTCATGATGTGATATCACACTCCAATTCATCAAGATTAAAGACTTTGCATTTTTTATGGGATATGAGTGCAAGTGTTGAATCTGTGACTTTTGTTCAGATAAAAATCACAATTCTCGCATTCTGGCAAAATCAGGGCCACGCTCGCCCATAGCACAGGCATGCCTTAGTGATGAGAGGGATTCCCTTGCCACACTTTACAAGACAAGCCCGTCCCTTCATTTGCGTAGACTCCCTGTGCATGGACATGGACAGAGTCAGGATTGGAAGCTTGTTGGCCGCACGTTGTAACATTGAATGTGCCGACATCTCTGAACAGTGAGTCCTTGCAATTCTTGTGCTGAATATAGCAACAGACTTGCAAACAATCGTGCGCATGTGCACCAAAGATTGCTGTCTTCAGTAATAACTTGTTGGAGGTGTCTCTATCGGAGAGCGGGCTTGTTTGGTGTTGAAAGACGCCCACCTGTATGAATCCAGTGGATGAACGTCACTGAGTGAATGTCTGCTGTGGCATGGATCAAATGTGTGGCACAGAAAGAAGTGCCAAGATAAGTGTGGCCATCTTTGTAAGTTTGTATATTCTTCCAGTTAACTGGTGAACCCTGTATTCTGCACCAAGAGATCACCATCACAATCTGAAAAACGCGCACAGATGATTGATGCCTCGATGAAACATTCTTTCATTCAACAGAGGCTTCGTGGCATGTTTCCAATGGAGAACAAGATGACTATACAAGGGGTTTGCCTCCGACTGGATCTGCCTCCAAATAGGAGTTGGCGCAGAAGCAAATTTGCATCCATTGCGCCACTTTGAGCAGCCTGATCGACACGGCAGAGAATGTGGCACAGTGGACCACCAACATCACTGCAGGATGTGTGCGGGCTTTACTCAGTTGCAGAGTACCTTGTGGCCTGCATCTGCAGGGGAAGCCTCAATGCAGTAAGGGGTCAAGTGCAGAATAGCATTCACTTATGAGCTGTACTACTGGTGTCACTGAGACCGAGAGCACATAATTTAGACTGATGCATTTGACAGACTGGCAGATGGTTTGGAAACAGAATTGATGGCAGCTTTACCCACAGTTCTAAGGTTATGAGCTTGGGAGTCCATTGACATGGGTTTGGGGACGGGCACTGAGTCAATAACCTACCTACTGTGCGCTGTGCCATGGTTCCAAATTCTGCCAGTTACACATTGCTGCAATTATACTACAGTTGGTTCCCTTTTCCAGGCTATTTTTCCTAAAGCTGTTCATGCTTTTAAGTGAAAGAAACTAATGAGAATTTAATAGGCTGTGTGGGCCAAAATAAACATGCCCATTACTCAGCTGCTGAAAGAATTACTAATGGATTTGGTAAGGTGATTAACCTCAATCCTCAGTTAAACTTTGGAGGTTGAGAACACTGGCTTGCACATTGTTGGCATTAGGTTGTTTCCAATGATGATTATTGACTTAGTGCAGCGAAGGATGGTGCCACATGTAATGCTTTGCATGCTCACAGTATTTAGTTTAGTTTAGTTTAGAGATACAGCACTGAAACAGGCCCTTCGGCCCACCGAATCTGTGCCGACCATCAACCACCCATTTATACTAATCCTACACTGATCCCATATTCCTACCACATCCCCACCTGTCCCTATATTTCCCTACCACCTACCTATACTAGGGGCAATTTATAATGGTCAATTAACCCATCAACCTGCAAGTCTTTGACATGTGGGAGGAAACCGGAGCACCCGGAGGAAACCCACGCAGACACAGGGAGAACTTGCAAACTCCACACAGGCAGTACCCAGAATTGAACCCGGGTCACTGGAGCTGTGAGGCTGCGGTGCTAACCACTGCGCCACTGTGCCGTTGATAGTACGAAACTCTCTAGAGCAATGCATAGCAATCTCTAACATTGTAGCTCTTGCTCAAAACATCTGCTCACATTTTTATTGCTCTTTCGAAGCCAATTGAGTCTTTACCAAATAACAACTTCAAGATAGCACCCACAATGCACAGGAGGGGGCAAGAAGGTACAGGAAGAGTCAAAAGCTCTGTCAAGAATGAGAGTTTTAAGGGTTTTTTTCAAGGGAGGGAGACAGATGGCAAGATAGATTTGTAGAGAGTAGTTGGAGGTGGGGCCACTGATAGAGTAGACGCAGCAGTGAATGAGAAGGAAACGGGTGTTCTTGCATGGATGCAAAGGAGCCATCTCATACTGCAGTGGAGAGTTTACTAAGTTGATGCCAGGGATGAGGCTTCAGTTATGAGGAAAATACAAAAACTATCGGAGAATAGTGAGAATAGATCAAAGAAGCTCAAAGAATTCCGATAAAAGTGTTCAAAATTGAGTGGTTTGGATAAAGTAAATGGGGAAACTCCATTTCCACTGGTTAGTGTGTCAGTAATCTAAGACGTAAATTTAGAGGACGTAATTGGCCAAAGGAACAAATGGATAGGTCGGAAGTTTTTTAAAACTCTGTTAAGACAGAAACCGTGGTGGGAACAAAATCAATAATAGATTTTAAAAAGAAAGATGATCGGAAAAGAAAAATTTCAGCAAGTATGGAGCAAGAGTACGGGACTGGGGCCAACTGCATAGCTGTTCCAGAGAACCAGTACAGGCACAATGGGTTTATTTCTAAGCTGTAAAATTCAGCAACACCATGAAAATATGCTCCTGTTGACTCTGAGCCCTCCGCTGGAATGAAGCGGAAACTAAATGGATGAAACCTCCCCTCTTTGACCGCCACTGCACCATCTACATGATCGTGAGGTCCAAGACCTAAAGTCCTGGCTCTTCAGACGTCCCATTTGAGCGCGAGCTGTAAGCACTCTGCGGGAAGGCACCCAAAAATGGATGTTGCCAAGTTTCTAAGCCTTGTAGTTTAGTTCTAATTGACAATTAAGTGCTGTCACTCCCTAAGATCATGGTTGGTATATAATAAATGATCACATTGATGTAATAGTAATCATAAGGGCAAGGTTTTCTGAGTGTTGTTGCAAGCACGCACTTTTGTATTCTTTTAGCTAGACTGAGAGATTTGCAATGTCATCCTGCACATGGTCACCATTGTTCCAGGGATTCTGCAGCAGAGTGAGAGAACCACTTTGGAAATTTGCCATCCAGTTTCTTTTATGCTTTACAGCTTAGAAATTTCTGTTAGCACAATTATTGTACTAGCACTTAATGCATCACTCAATGCAAAATTCTTCCATTGATTACTTTAACAGAGGGTCAACCTGTTTTATTTTAAATGGGTTTAAGGCATCTGTTAAAATAGCAGAGAAATGAATGTCCTGCAAACATATGTTGGACTGTTAGGACGCTCGATTCGCCCCATGGTGAGTTCTGATCCCTTTCACTGAGGGGAGGTAATTCTTTCAGCAGGATATTTCCTATCGAAAATCACATGCTGATTACTCTTCTCCCATTACTCAATACTTCTATACCTTCGGAGGCGAGATCAAAGTGATGGGACCCTTGACATCGGGCAGTATTCAAACAGGTGTGGCACCAAGGAGCCTAAGTCCACCTGAAGTCAATGAGGGTCATGGGGGGGACGGGGGGAAATGCCCCAGTGGCTGGAGTCATGCCTGATGCAAAGGCAGATGGTTGTGGTTGTTGGAGGCCAATCATCTCCACCCCCGGGCATTACTGCAGGAGTTCCTCAGAGCAACATCCTGGGCCTAACCATCTTTAGCAATGACTTTCCCTCCATTGTAAGATCAGAGTGAAGCTGTTTGTTTTTTTTTATTTTTTCATGGGATGTGGGTGTCTCTGGCAAGGGCAGCATTTGTTGCCCATCCCTAATTGCCCTTGACAACTGAGTAGCTTGCTAGGCCATTTCAGAGGGAAGGTAAGAGTCAACCACATTGCTGTGGATCTGGAGTCACATGTAGGCCAGACCAGGTAAGGATGGCAGATTTCCTTCCCTAAAGGACATTAGTGAACCAGATGGGTTTATTTTTATGACAATCGATGATCGCTAGTCTCTGTAAATGGTGCCATGAAACTTTCAATTCCAGATTTTTTTTTAATTTATTGAATTAAAATTCTACCAGCTGCCCTGATGGGATTTGAACACCTGTCCCCAGGGCATTAGCCCAGGCCTCTGGATTACTTGTCCAGTGACATTACCACTACGCCACCATCTCCCCTTCACGAATGATTGCACAGTGTTCAGCTCCATTCACATTTTTTAAGATAATGAAGCAGTCCAGACAAATAAATTGTGAACCAAAGAATTGTTTGGTAAGGACCTTCTCCAACAAGACAGAAGAACTATCGCCAAATACACCCCCCCCCCCCAACATCAACTTCTAGTCTGCATTTAGTACAGATTAAACTGGACGAACAATATGAATGCTGTAACGACTAGAGCAGATCAGAGGCTGGATATTTTGCAGTGTGTGACTTGTCTCCTGACTCCCCAACGCCCTGCAGTAGCCCAGCTATTTACAACCAAGTTAACTCCACAGTGTACGTGTAACGTCACCGACTGGTTCCCCTTCCTGGAAGCCAGCCGGATTGACAGAATAAGAATCTCCTGAAAGAATTAATAAAAACAAAAGTCATTCGGACAGCTTTTTTATCAACCTAGCTCCACCTCTGTGGTTTATAACATCAAGATGCAAGCTCCATTGATTAATGTTTAGCTTGGAGGCTGGCCCAGCTAGCGTTGAGGTAGGTCTGGGAGGAGTGCAATAGTGGCGAAGATGGGAGGGTGAGCCCGGGGAGGTAATGACTGGTATTGATTCTTGTAGATCACAGAGATACCCCCTGGCTTCACCTTGGCTGCACAAAAATAATTTTAACACTTCCCCTTTAGGGTCTCTTCCTCTTGCCTGCCAGGTTTTACTAGGCTAGAAGTTTTTGGTGCGGCATCACACTGTATGCCATTGAGATGTCATTGGGGTCATTTGTAGGTCAGGATTCTATGATCCTCTTGTATTAATGAGGCTCCTATCTGACTCGGAAGGGAGCCATGGCCGGCCAGAAGAAATTTCTGGGGAAAAAATGGCAGGTACTTCAACCATCTCAATGGTCACCCTTTTTCCACTGAGTGTTAAAATCCTTCAAACAAAATTTTCTTTATCATCTAAATGCATTTTTAGAAGTATTCTCTTTCAGTTAAAAGTGTGATTAAATGCCACCTAATGCAGAATGCTTTATTGAAATCATAAATATGGTGCACAGATTAAAAACTAATGATTGAAGAGAAAGTGAACAAGTTGTATCAAAGTTACAAATGACATCCTATATGACTGACAAAGGTAAATTTTCCTCATCCTTCTCGACCTGTCTGCAGCCTTTGACATGGTTGACCACACCATCCTCCTCCAATACCGCTCCACTGTCTTCCAGCTGGGTGGGACTGCGCAAGCCTGGCTCCATTTTTATTTATCTAATTGTAGCCAGAGAATCACTTGCAATGGCTTCCCTTCCTGCTCCCACACTGTTACCTCTGGTGTCCCCCAAGGATCTATCCATGGCCCCCATCATCCAAAAACAGTTTGCAAATGTACCCTGACAATATCCAGCTCTCCTCACCACCACCACAACTTTTCTCGACGACTCCACTGTCTGTAAATTATCAGACAACTTAACCAAAGTCCAATACTGCATGAATAGAAATTTCCTCCAATTAATTGTTGGGAAGACCAAAGCCGTTATCTTCAGTTCTGCCACAGACTCCATTCCTCTCCATGCCAACTGTCTGAGGCTGGACCAGACTCTTTGCAATGTCTGTGTCAAATATGGCCCTGAGATGGGCATCTGACCACATATCTGTGCCATCATTAAGACCGCCTATTTCCACCTCACCACCGCCTAACTCAGCTCATCTGTTCAAACCCTCATTATACCTTTTGTTACCTCTAGACTTAACTGTTCCAATGCATTCCTGGCTGGGCTTTGATGTTCTACCCTATGTAAACTTGAGGTTATCCAAAACTCTGCTGCCCCCATCCTATCTCAGTGTGTCTCAATCACCCATCATCCCTGTGCTTCCTGACCTACATCGGCCTTCAGGTTAAGCAACGCCTCAATTTCCTTGTTTTCAGATCTCTCTGGCCTTGCCCTTCCCTATCTCTGTAATCTCCTCCAGCCCAACAACCCTCCACGATATCTGCGCTCCTCTAATTCTGGCCTCTTGAGCATCCCTGATTTCACTTGATCCTGGAGAGTGCCTTCAGCTGCCTATGCCCTAAGGTCCCGACTTCCGTCCCTAAACCCCTCTGCCTATCTACCTCACCTTTCTTCTTTAAGACACCCCTTAAAACCTATCTTTTTAACCAAGCTTTTAGTGATATGTCCTAATATCTCCGGATGTGGCTTGGTGTCATATTTTGTTCAAAGCTCCTGTGGAGCACGTTGATATTTTGTTATTAATTCATGTTAAAGGCACTCAATAAAAATACATTGTGCTGGTTCTTCCCCTCCTCCCTCCTCCTTCGGCTCATTAAGTGTCTGTTTGGAGGACCATACAGCTCATGCATTGCTGGTAACTAGAACTGTAGCTCCATACACTGGCTCGCCTACTTTTTAGTCTTTGAGAGCAGTTCTAAAAATCAATGCTGCAGGAATGGTCTTTAAGCAGTGGGTTTTCCTGGCAATTAAATAGATGGCAGGTGAAGGCTGCATGTCCTGATGCTGCCATATTGTGCAGAGTAATTATGAATCATTTTTATATTTTCACCATGCCCTATGTGAATAACCACATGCTCCATAATAATTTTATTCTTTACAGCCAATTACTGTATGATTAATGGTTTGCATTGCATTGTATGATCTCCAGACATAGATCTATGGTATTCTGTCCTTGAACCTGTGCAAGTTCATACGAGAGGAGATGGAATAGCTAGTGAAAGCATAGTAGCTTACGTCCAAGAAGCAATTACAAATGGGTCACAAAAATTGCTGGGAATAATTTTTGTTTTTTAGTGACACTTGCTGATTTTCAATAGCAGCAATTATTTTCATGTGCTGAATCTAGGTCACTGTTACTCACTGCAGAAACGTGCAGGAGTACTGTACAATGAGTGATTGCAATAGATTACTGCCAGATGTATAGCTTATCATACCCCTGCAGTACTTAGAGTGCTCTTTACTGTCTTCATTTGCTTTCTTCAGTTCTCTTGACATACATTATCTGCATCCTACCTGTTCCCAAGATTTTTTTCTTTCTAATTTACTGTACACTCAACGTGTTCCATTTTCTGCTCTGCCTCTGAGTTGGTAGAGTCACGCTTTGAGCAAGTAGCCCATGTCTCCAAGTTGCCAACCAGTCAGTTTGTTTTTTCTCTGAGTAAGAGAGGAACCTGTTGTTCCTTTAAGATCTAGGCCTCAGGACACTGAGAGAAAAAAAATCATCCGTTCACATACGTAATTGTTTGATGATCACAGACCATTTGGATGTTGATCAAGTAGAATTCTTTCCTGCTGATGAACAGCATGGGATGTTCAACAGCAAGTGATTGCGGGCAACAGCACCCTGTAACCCAAGAATGGGGCATCTTTCACTTGCTTTCCTGTTCCTGCAAGCTGGTGTTCATTTAATATATTCCGTGGCATGTTGCAATAGGTTGGTAAACTACAGCCTGCCTGGTCTTCTAGTCTTCTACCATTGCCTGGCAGGGGCATAAGAACATATGACCAATGACCGACTGGTAAAGACCCTCTGGTTTTTCCAGCCTGTCCCCTACAATGGCAATACCTTGCTTATCACAATAGATACACTCCTCATGCCACCCCACTGAAAACCATGTGAACTCCTGGGAGAGGTGCAAAAGCCCAGGCCAATTTTGGGGATTAAAAAAAAAATCTGGGAACTTCCTTTCCAATCTATCTACGGAATCAGAACTAGTCCAGGAGATCACTCTGGTCCTGAATTTCCTGAAGTACCTCCCTTTTGTAAGAGGTGATGTCCTCTCCAACCAGAAACGGGGGCAGCTCTCACTTGAAGGAGCAAAGTCTTTAGCAAATATGTTAAGCATTATTGTCAGTTTTATCAGTTGTGATAGTGTGGTCCTGATGTTGCTCCTCACTACTAGGTCCGGTTCAAGGTGATCACATTTTCAAATAGATGAATTATGCTAAGTTGTTTACTTTGGCATGAAGAATAAAAAAGCAGACTATTACTTAAACTGAGAATAACTACAGAATTCCGGGGTGCAGAGGGATCTAGGTATTCTAGTGCATGAGTCAGAGTTAGTAGGTACAGCAAGTAGTAAAGAAGGCTAATGGAATGCTATCTTTTGTTTCGAGAGGAATTGAAAATAAAAGTAAGGAAATTATGCTTCAGTTATACAGGGAATTGATGAGAACACATCTCAAATATTGTGTACAGTTTTGGTCTCATTTAAGGAAGGATGTAAATGTGTTGGAGGCAGTTCAGAGGAGGTTTACTAGATTGATACCTGGAATGAGCAGGTTGTCTTACGAGGAAAGGTTGGACAGACTGGGCTTGTTTTCCCTGGAGTTTAGAAGAGTGAGGGGAGACTTGATTGAAGTATATAAGATCCTGAATGGACTTGACAAGGTGGATGTGGAAAGGATGTTTCCTCTTGTGGGTGAGTCCAGAACTAGAGGGCACTGTTTTAAAATTAGGGGTCGCCTTTTTAGGACAAAGATGAGGAGAAATTTTTTCTGAGGGTTTTGTGACTTTGGAACTCTGCCTCAGAAGGTGGTGGAGGCAGGGACATTGACTACTTTTGAGGCAGTGGTAGTTAGATTCTTGTTAGGTAAGGGAATCAAAGGTTATCGGGGGTGGATGGGAGTGTGGAATTCGAAACACAAACAGAGCAGCCATGATCTTATCGAATGGCGGAGCAGGCTCGAGAAGCCGAATGGCCTACCTCTGCTCCTAATTCGTATGTTCGTATGTATCTGATTTCTTGGTGAGTTGTAACATCCACACACATTGCTGCTTGATGAGGCTGAACTGGCTTGTGTACTGGAAGTAGACACATTATATGAAGTTGTAATGGATCTTGGCAGTCTTTCTCCCATGGCCTTGGATCTTTTGTAACTCATCCACCACCAGCATCATCCAGTAAGGTAACACTGACAGAGCCTCCACACAGATTGAAACAGCTGAGCTGCTGTTTACAATATCTCCTCTTCTGCTATATGTTTGGACTCATGCCAACCTTCTCCACTGCCTTAACACCAGTTTATAATGGGCATTATTAAGTCAATTTTGGCTGGAAGTAGAGCATGATACAAATTACTTATTTGTATTACATTTGTCCTCAATAAGCTGTACATCTGGTAATGCCAGTCTGTGTGCGAAGGGATATTAAATCAGTTCAGTTCTGGCAATTAGTGCTAACACTACAGATAGTACATGTTAATGCACACTTAGTGAATATTTTAGGTCTAGCACGCAAAGTAATGGTACTCCCATTGCGTTTGCCTATCATTGCCTCATTCTTGCTGCTTTAATCAGTTGATCTGACTCTCTTCAACGGACACCATGCAATTTGTGTACAAAGGGATTGTCTCTAATAGTCTCTTAAGGAAGGCAACTAACTAAACAATTTGAAACGCTGTCCTTTTTTTAAAAATTCATTCAGGGGCTGTGAACCTTGCTGGCAAGGCCAGCATTCATTGTCCATCCCGATTCTCCCTTGGGAAGGTGATGGTGAGTTGAACCACTGCAGACTCTGTTTTCACAGCAGTTTACTTTTGATACGACTGAGTGGCTTGCTAGGCCATTTAAGAGGGCAGTTAAGAGTCGACCACATTGCTGTGGGTCTAGAGTCACAAATAGGCCAGACCAGGTGAGGACAGCAGGTTGACTTCCCTAAAGGAAATTGGTGAACTAGGTGGGTTTTTAACGACAATCCGATTAGTTTCATGGTCACCATTACTGAGACTAACTTTTATATTCCAGATTTATGTAATTAAGTGAATTTAAATTCCCCAGCTGCTATGGTGGGATTTGAACTCTCGGAGGAAAATTTTATGATCTTATCTACGGTGGGTTTGGAGGTGGGGAGAGTATATAATCGGGTGGGATGGAGGCGGGTGGAGCCCCTGCCACCTTCCCGCCTCTGCTGAAATTAGATCCGGGGCGGGAAGGTCTAAACAACCTTCCTGCCCTGCCGCCAATTGAGGCCCTTAAATGGGCAATTAATGCCCAAATAAGCGCCTTATCCTGCTGCTGCAATTAACCGAGCGGCGGGTGGGCCTGTCGCCGCAGGGGAAGCACGGCAAGATTAAACCGTGCGGGTTGCTTGTGGGCTCCGGGGTGGGGTTGAAGGAGTGTGGGGGGGAGTCCCTCGTTTAAAGGCACAGTGCCTGAACGAGGGACCTGGCATCAGGAAGGGGGTGCCTGCTGAGAGCCACCTTCCGCCCTTGCTGCTGACACCCACTCCACGAACACTCCCGCCCTGACCTGTCTGTGGCCTGGATCCAGCGCCACTCCTGGGCCTTGGGTGGGTGCTCCACTGGCAGCAGCAGCCACCACCGCTGCAGTGGAACTGCTCAGTTCAAGAGCTGCTGGCCTCTGATTGGCTGGCAGCTCTGAGGGCAGGACTTCCGTCACCACGGTCCTTGATCCCGTGGAGGACCCACCGCTGTCCAGTTAAGTGCCTAATTGATTCTTGGCGCTTTTGCCGGATGTTGAGACCCCCACTGGGATAAAATCCCGGCCCTCATCTCTGGATCATTGGTCTAGGCCTCTGGATTACTAGTCCAGCAACACAACCACGATGCTCCTCTTTTTTTTTGCAAGTAACAGTGTGGTCCAAGATATTGTACGGTGTTTTTGCCCTTCTGAGCTTAGTATCCTTTGGCAATCCAATCTCTCTATCTACTTTCACATTGTTCTTTGGTTCCTGTAGCATGGGTGACCCACAGTCAGTAGCTGGGTCAATAATAAATCTACTGCGTTTCTTTGGACTGGAGGAGGGTACAGTAGTTTTTCACTTGGTCTTCCTAGTTTCCACCAGTTTTACTTTGTCTAGTAATCGCACCAAATACCACATCTGATATCTGTGAATGTGAGGCAATTTAACGAAGGCCGTTTTAACTTGTATGCTTTGATGCGTCAATGTGGTATTACTTGGGAATTTCAAATGAGCATTCGGAGATCAGCATCAAGAGTTGGGTCCTCAAATGTGTGGGACATGCACCATCCTCCTCCTTTCATTCCCTCTTTACTGATTTCACAAAAGTCAAAATTTAAAACCATAATTTTCTACACATTAAGCACATGTTCACAAAAATACAATTGTGGACGTTTTTCTTTTTTTTTTAAGGTACCAGATCCTGATGCCATTTAAAAATACAGTGCTGGTACTTTTTTTTTTTAAATAGCTAGAAGACATCAAGAATGGTGATTTTTGGGTTCGGCTGCACTTAAATCAGGGGGTGAATTTATGCTCTTTCAGAACAGGATTAAGTGCAGGACACGTGCTTTCTGGCCTTGTGCAGAGGGGAGGGGTGGGGCAGAGCTATATTAATGAACCAAGTAGAATATCAGTGCCCGTCACCTGGGAAGTGGCACAAGTGATTGAGGAAATTTGCACTTAACAGCACTCTAGCATAAAACCAGTATAAGTCACATGCGTGCAAGTTTGTTAGAACAAACATGGTTCTCATGCCTACTAATGACTCTACTAATATTCATTATAAGCCCACCAACTCCCGCAGCTACCTTGACTACAATTCTTCACACCCTGCCTCCTGTAAGGACTCCATTCCATTCTCCCAGTTTCTCCATCTCCGACGCATCTGCTCTGATGATGCAACCTTCCATGACGGTGCTTCTGATATGTCTTCCTTTTTCCTCCAAACGAGGATTCCCCCCCCCACCCCACTGTGGTTGACAGGGCCTTCAACCGTGTCCAGCCCATTTCCTACACCTCTACCCTCGCCCCTTCCCCTCCCTCCAGAACCGTGACAGGGTTCCCCTTGTCCTCACATTCCACCCCATCAGCCTCCATATCCAAAGGATCATCCTCTGCCATTTCCGCCACGTCCAGTGTGATGCCACTGCCAAAGGCATCTTCCCCTCCCCTGTCAGCATTCCGAAGGGATCGTTCCCTCCACGACACCCTGGTCCACTCCTCCATTACCCCCACCACCTCGTCCCCTTCCCACACCACCTTCCCCTACACTCGCAGTAGGTGTAATACCTGCCCTTTTGCCTCCCTTCTCCTCACTATCCCAAGCCTCAAACACTCCTTTCAGTTGAAGCAGCGATTTACTTGTACTTCTTTCAATGTAGTATACTGTATTCGCTGCTCGCAATGTGGTCTCCTGTACATTGGAGAGACCAAACGCTGATTGGGTGACCGCTTTGTGGAACACCTCTGCTCAGTCCGAAAGCGTGACTCCAAGCTTCTGGTTGCTTGTCATTTCAACACATGCTCTCATGCTCATATATCTATCCTGGGTTTGCTGCAGTGTTCCAGTGAACATCAAGGCAAGCTCGAGGAACAGCATCTCATTTACAGATTAGCCACACTACAGCCTGCAGGACTGAACATTGTGTTCAATAATTTCAGAGCATGACGGGGCCCCCCCTTTTTATTTTCAGTTATTTTTTATTTATTTGTTTTGTTTTAGTTTATTTCATCATTCATTTTTTTTTTACCATGGGCTTACCCTATGTTTTTTTTCATGTTTGTGTTACGGGCCAGGGCTGTTCTTTTTTCTGTCAGTTAACACCCTCTCTGCACGAACGCATTGTCTTACACCACACCATTAACATACTGTTTGCCTTTGCTCCATGACCACCTGGTCAGTTACTCTCTGTGACCCTTTGTCCTATCAACACCTTGCCTTTTGTTACCTCTTGTCTCACCCCTGCTTTATTTGCTTAAAACCTATTACATTTCTAACATTTGCCAGTTCTGATGAAGGGTCACTGACCTGAAATGTTAACTCTGCTTCTCTCTCCACAGATGCTGCCAGACCTGCTGAGTATTTTCAGCATTTCTTGTTTTTATTTCAGATTTCCAGCATCTGCAGTATTTTGTTTTTATTCATGACTCTTACGCTGTTGTTGTGTCCTAAATTATGAGCAAATTAAGGGCTTGACTTTTACTGTGAATGTAAGACATTCATGCGTGAGAAACTGGACTTTACAAAGTTCACCACAGACGCACAGTGGCAGCAGTGTGTATCATCTACAAGATGCACTGAGGCAACTCGCCACACCCCCTTCAACAGCATCTTCCAAACCCGTGACCTCTACCACCAAGAAGGACAAGAGCAGCAGACGCATGGGAACACCACCACCTGCAGGTTCCCCTCCAAGCCACACACCATCCCGACTTGGAACTATATCGCCGTTCCTTCACTGTCGCTGGATCAAAACCCTGGAGCTCCCTCCCTAACAGCACAGTAGGTGCATCCACACCAGATGGACTGCAGCACTTTAAGAAGGCGGCACACCACCACCTTCTTGAGGGCAATTAGGGATGGGCAACCAGTGCTGGCCTAGCCAGCGATGCCCACATCCCATGAAATTAATTTTTTTTTAAAAAAAGACAAATTAGACCTAAATAATGTGATTTAGTAACCCTGATACCATCAAGATTGTTCCTATTTAATATAGCTGTAAACAAATTTTTTTTTATTACAGAGACTAGGTTATCAACATGGTTAGGAATTTGCTCGGAGTTGTTCCCCCTGCTACGCCTTAACTTCCGGGAAGTGCTTCAGAAACCTGAGTTATGCACATCAATGAGGTTTCCACCACATATCTGGTGAAGTCACAGCAGTGGAGTGGAAGAAGCTCCCAAGCAAATTCCTGGACCATGTCTCTATTAACATCAAGCTGACATCAAGCAGCAAAAAGAAAATTCAATGCCAGGCCTTTGAAACTATCTATAGAATTCAAATCATTAAAAATCTATTTGCATTTTGTTTTTACTTTCCAAGCTACTTTACGGAAAAAGAGAAGCGGTAAGTAAATGAAATCAGAAAATCCTACGCTGTGACATTAAATTGGATAAAGACTTAACGTTTGTCATTATTTTCACTTGTCTGTATTTTAATGGTGTTTAAGGACAACTTGAAATGTACAAAGTGAAATTCCATGCAGGCGTGTGATCACTTGTTGTACAGGGGTAGTTTTATGAAACTTCACTCCCACCAGTGGAATTGCCCTGCTCGGAGTCTAGATCTGAAATTTGGGATAAAAACAGGAAGTGCTGGAAATACTCAGTAGGTCTGGCAGTATCTTTGGAGAGAGAAACAAAGCTAATGTTTCAGGTCGATGATATTTTGTCAGAACGGAAACATAACACTGTTTCTCTCGCCACAGATGTTGCCAGACCTGCTGAGTACTTCCGGCACTTTGTTTTTATTTCAGGTTTCCAACATCCACAGTATTTTGCTTCTGGAATTTGGGTGCACACAACTCATGATTTACATTGAGGCTGGTGGGCATTCTATTTTGCTTAATAGACCCTTTGAGGGACAAAACGCTGTTGGCGATGTTACTTTGTTAACGGTCACCACGCTGGTATTGAATTTCATACTCTGCTAGTTCAATTGAGTTGAATACAAGACGCTCAAGTATAACGTTCCCCAACAGTCACTTATACCCTTTGATAACCCCATCATACTGTATTGTACGCTACATGTCAAAAACTGTAGCTGCAGACACATCCTACTTTCAATGTGTACGGCGTCATAGGGCTGTCTTGTACCAAGATCCTTGTGTTAAGGCACATTTGTGACTACTAGCAAGGCAGTGTAGAATGTACTATGGCTGCTAAAGACTGCTTTATAAAATCAAAGAACAAAGAACAGTACAGCACAGGAACAGGCCATTCGGCCCTCCAAGGCTGCGCCGATCTTGATGCCTGTTTAAACTAAAACCTTCTGCACTTCCGGAGACCGTATCCCTCTATTCCCATCCTATTCATGTATTTGTCAAGATGCCTCTTCAAAGTCGCTATCGTACCTGCTTCCACCACCTCCCCCGGCAGCAAGTTCCAGGCGCTCACCACCCTATGTGTAAAGAACTTGCCTCGCACATCCCCTCTAAACTTTTCCCCTCTCACCTTAAACCTATGTCCCCTAGTAACTGATTCTTCCACCCTGGGAAAAAGCTTCTGACTATCCACTCTGTCCATGCCACTCATAACTTTGTAAACCTCTATCATGTCGCCCCTCCACCTCCGTCGTTCCAGTGAAAACAATCCAAGTTTATCCAACCTCTCCTCATACATAATGCCCTCCAGACCAGGCAACATCCTGGTAAACCACTTCTGTACCATCTCCAAAGCCTCCACGTCCTGGTAGTGTGGCGACCAGAATTGCACGCAATATTCTAAGTGTGGCCTAACTAAGGTTCTGTACAGCTGCAGCATGACTGGCCAATTTTTATACTCTATGCCCCGACCGATGAAGGCAAGCATGCCGTATGCCTTCTTGACTACCTTATCCACCTGCGTTGCCACTTTCAGTGACCTGTGGACCTGCACGCCCAGATCTCTCTGCCTGTCAATACTCCTAAGGGTTCTGCCATTTACTGTATACTTCCCACCTGTATTAGATCTTCCAAAATGCATTACCTCACATTTGTCCGGATTAAACTCCATCTGCCATTTCTCTGCCCAAGTCTCCAACCGATCTATATCCTGCTGTATCCTCTGACAATCCTCATCACCATCCACAACTCCACCAACCTTTGTGTCATCCGTAAACTTACTAATCAGACCAGCTACATTTTCCTCCAAATCATTTCTATATACTACAAACAACGAAGGTCCCAGCACTGATCCCTGCTGAACACCACTAGTCACAGCCCTCCATTCAGAAAAGCACCCTTCCACCGCTACCCTCTGTCTTCTATGACCGAGCCAGTTCTGTATCCATCTTGCCAGCTCACCTCTGATCCCGTGTGACTTCACCTTTTGTACCAGTCTGCCATGAGGGACCTTGTCAAAAGTTTTACTGAAGTCCATATGGACAACATCCACTGCCCTTCCTTCATCAATCATCTTTGTCACTTCCTCAAAAAACTCAATCAAGTTAGTGAGACACAACCTCCCCTTCACAAAACCATGCTGCCTCTCGCTAATAAGTTCATTTGTTTCCAAATGGGAGAAAATCCTGTCCCGAAGAATGCTTTCTAATAATTTCCCTACCACTGACGTAAGGCTCACTGGCCTATAATTTCCTGGATTATCCTTGCTACCCTTCTTAAACAAAGGAACAACATTGGCTATTCTCCAGTCCTCTGGGACTTCACCTGTAGCCAATGAGGATACAAAGATTTCTGTCAAGGCCCCAGCAATTTCTTCCCGTGCCTCCCTCAGTATTCTGGGGTAGGTCCCATCAGGCCCTGGGGACTTATCTACCTTAATGCTTTGCAAGACGCCCAACACCACCTCCTTTTTGATAACGACATGACCCAGACTATCTACCCTCCCTTCCCTAGACTCATCATCCGCCAAGTCCTTCTCTTCTCATTCCACTAAAATATTAACATTTTTCTGGGAAACCTGTAGTGTTATCCAATTTGACAGAATCCGCTAGTTATTAGTGAATCTAGTCAAAAGAAAGACTTGCGTTTATATAAAGCCTTTGATGACCTCAAGTCTGTAAGATCATCAAATTTCATAGATCTCATTTATGTATCGGTGGGTTCAATAGGGCAGTTATATCTGATGCTCCATACCAATAATATAGAACAGGGGATGCTTGGAATCTCATCAATACTTTCAGGGATCCCATGCACAGAGAGGTTTGAAGGCCACAGCCTTAATACCTCGCACTACAATGTGGGCCATTCAGCTAAGTGTTTTGCATTAAACTGGGAGGTGATGAATTACGATTCTTAACTTATTCATTTGGTACAAAGAACTGGGTGAATATCTAACTGCCGAAGATAACCTTGTGGCCTGTTTTCTGATGCTGTATAATCTCACTAAACTTGCTTACATGCCTTTGCTTAAACTTTTGTTGTCACAGAATCACTCCTTTTGACATCCTAACCTGAACCGGGCCCTGTACACCCACCACCCCTGTGCTCGTTGACCTACATTGGCTCTCGGTCCACCAGTGTCTCAATTTTAAAATTCTCATCCTTGTGTTCAAATTCCTCCAGGCCTCGCCCCTCCTCCAGCCCTGCAACCCTCCTAGATATATGCACTTTTTCAGTTCTGTCATCTTGCGTATCACCAGTTTCCACTGTTGGTGACCGTGCCTTCAGTCGCCTAGGCTCTAAGTTCTGGAATTCCCTTCTTATTTCTCTCCACCTCCTCCTTTTAAGTCATGGCTTAAAACCGAACTCTTTATCTGAACTTTCAGTCACCTGTCCTAATATCTCCTTGTGTGGCTCAGTGTCCCATTTTGTTTGATGATCGCACCTGTGAAGCACCTTGGGACGTTTTGTGATGTTAAGGGGAGTATATAAATGCAAGTTGTTGTAAATGTAATTTTAAATATATATCTTGCAATGAAATTATTCAATATTTGTATATTATACTGTATTTAATCATCAAGTTCTTTTTTAAAAACAAATTTTTCCTTGTAGATTATCTTTTCCACTGTCTCCCTTTTCAATTGATGCAACTTTTGTACTTTCCTCTATTATTTTATTAAAGTGTCATTACCACTCAGTGACTGTCCAGTATGAGATCGGTGCTTCAGCCTGCAACACTCCCCAGTGTCATAGACATACCCGCTTCACAAAGCTTTTCTTTAGAGGCCCATTAATGGGTCACGTGGCCAAAGCGCCAAGGTTGTGGGTGGCTGAGAATTGAAACTTTCCACATGTCATGAAGCAGGCCACGCTAAACTCATGGGCTGCATGACTAAGGTTTGTAATCCCAATTCCGTCTACCGCCCTTCCCTACCCATCCCCCCCAAACGCCGCGCCCTGGCAATATCCCAGCAGATATTGTACTATGCCAAGGAACCTATAAATCCAATTGAGTGACCAAATAACTGGTCCTTAACATAATTAGAATAATTTCTCCTTTGGCAAATTGAATAGATGAATCTACTGTTTTTAGTTTTAGAGATACAGCACTGAAACAGGCCCTTCAGCCCACCGGGTCTGTACCGACCATCAACCACCCATTTATACTAATCCTACACTAATTCCATATTCCTACCACATCCCCACCTGTCCCCATATTTCCCTACCACCTACCTATACTAGGGGCAATTGCTAATGGCCAATTTACCTATCAACCTGCAAGTCTTTGGCATGTGGGAGGAAACCGGAGCACCCGGAGGAAACCCACGCAGACACACGGAGAACTTGCAAACTCCACACAGGCAGTACCCAGAATTGAACCCAGGTCGCTGGAGCTGTGAGGCTGCGGTGCTAACCACTGCGCCGCCCTGTAGTTTGGAGTTTCATACATGTTCCTGATGTTTGGTCAAAATCTATTTTAATTTCTTTCTAAAGTAGCAAAAATTGCATGGCATATTGGCTGGATTTATTGGTCCCTAGGGATGGGAATGGAGGCGGGGGGCCCATAAGATTACTTGGGAAGATGAGAATGGAATGCCCGTTGCCTTCCCTACACTTTGGAATTTAGTCCAGGGCAGGGAAGGCCGAGAACAGCCTTCCCTTCCAGAGGCCAATTGAGGCCCCTAATGGCCAATTAATGGCCACTTAACAACAACCTCGTCCCTCCGCTGCTGGTATTTAACCAGCAGGTTTGTGGGGGGAGTCTCCACCACCTGGGGAGATTGCCGGTCACCCAGTGAAACAAGGCGACCTCCCTACGGGTTTGGGGATGTGGGAGGCTCCTCCACGGGCAATCTGTGGCCCAGCCAGCCCTTCCTCTAACAACTACCCTACCCGTCGTCAATGCCCAGCCTCCCGTCACTGGGGTCTGCCAGTCTAGTGCTGGTGAACCCTCCACACTTAACTGGGGTCCAGGGATCCAGCACTGGTCCTGGTCACGGGCATCGTGTAGTACCAGCAGTGGCCACCTCTGAGCAGGCAGCTCTCGGAGGCGGGATCCCCATTCTTAAAGGGATGGAGACCCGGGCACCGGGCAGTTAATTTCCCAAGCTCTGTTAAATAGAGCTGTGGGGGGAGGGTAGTATCCAAAGTGCTGAGGCAGGGTTCCCTCACCTTTTGGGCTGATGTCAGGACCCCCGGCAGCTCCATAAAATCCAGCCCATTGTGTGTGGTGAAAATGATTAGACTCCAGTTCAATATGGACCTTGTTTTATCAAGTGCTTCAGCTCTTCAGTTCCAATTGAGTAGCTTCTAAATACATTGAAGTTATGGCACTTAAGTCTCATATTTAGCAGAAAATGACCTCTGTATCCTATTGGACTGAAGGGTCTGGATAGGGTAGACACTGAGAGATTGTTTCCACTGCTCGGGGCATCTAAAACAGGGGGGCACAGTCTCCGGATAAGGGGCCAATCATTTAGGACTGAGATGACTCGAAGGGTTGTGAATCTTTGGAATTCTTTCCCCCAGAGGGTTGTGGATGCTCCATCATTGAATACATTTAAGGCCGAGATAGACAGATTTTTGGACTCTGAATCGAGGGACATGGCGAGCAGGTGGGAGATGGAGTTGAAGCCATGACCATATTGAATGGCGGAGCAGGCTCGTTGGGCCATATGGTCTAATCCTGCTCCTATTTTTAGTGTTCTTGTGAAATCTATCCTGGGTGACTCTTTCACAAACAATATGACTTAAGTACAGGTTGCCTTTCTGTCTTGTGTCCGAAGTATAACACTAATGCAAGTTTGCAAAATTGAACCATGCGTGTCCAACAGATGAAGCCAGCTTCGTGAACTCTGCAATTTTACCTGAGACTAAGGAGATGAGAAAGGTCCACACCAGCAGTCTGGAACAGGCTCATAGTGAATCGGCAGCCGACTTTTCACCTTGCCATTTATTATTTTCCATTGGCTTGGAAAATATTGCTAAGATTTTTAATTTCAAACCAAGTGACAGACTGGAAAACAAGAAAGTTTAAACTATCATTCTGTGAACTTCAACGGAAAGAAGATTGGGCACGGTGAAAAATCCGCAGCCAATTTCACCCCAGATATTCCTTTCCATTGGAAACAGTTATGAGGCTCATCAATATAAACCCTGTTTGTTCAGCAGTTATCATACTTCACTGAATAACTGATTACTTTTGATCTCTGGTGATGAGTCCACTTTGGTTGCAGATGTTGTTGAGTATAAGCATGTGGCAGTATGCTGTTGGAGCTTTCCTATTTTTTGTTTAACTGTGCCTAAGATCAAGTAAAACCAAAATGACTGTTCAATATCGTGCTTTTTGTTTTCTAAACCCTTCTTTTCATCTTTACATTACTATAGATCTTGATCCATCACATCTAGAGGGTTTGAAGAGGAGAACTGCGTTTCAAACCACACTAAGTAAAAAATAAATAAATCAATGCGTACACAAATTAACAATGCATGCATCTTGTGCAATAGCAACTTTCTGACTGTGCTGAATTTAATGTGCAGCAAGATATTATTGTGTGCATGAAAATGTTGTCTGAGTTTTGTGTCTAGTTTGCAGAAATGTTTCTTCTGCTTTCATTGAACGCTGTAAGCATGTAACAAACTGTCCCTCTGCTTTCCGTAGACAAACTCGATGAAATAGTATCAAATCCCAAACAGTCAAGGGCTGCCGAAAATGCAACTGTGGACTCACGGGTGGCAACAATCAAACAGCGTCCTTCAAGCAGATGTTTTCCTCCCACTGCGGATGCGAATGTGAGTACATAAGAAATAGAATGTTTTATCGCGCAGAAGGAGGCCATTCCGCCCATCGTGTCTGTGCCAGATCAAAGAAAGCTATACAGCCTAATCCCACTTTCCAGCCCTTGGTCCATAGCCCTGTGGGTTCCAGCACTTCAAGTGCATGTCCAAGTTTTTTTTAAACGTGATTTTTCTTTTAAATGTATGGTTTAAAGTTCCTGCAGCTTATTTTGGCAATTATTCAGTCTGAACACAACATATGAAAGCAAGACAGTTTCCTAATTTGTGCAGAGGGTTACAATGCTCCTGACAGATGTTTGGCAAAGTTGGTTCATCTCATGCAGCTGTTTATGCCAAAAATAAGGTGACAGTCCAATTAGTAAAGTGCCTAGCAGATAATGGAATCTTAAACGTATGGTGGCAGTGGTATAGTTTTAAATATCAAGCAACAATGGCAAGTGAGTCCTGATCCAGATAGGAGGGTGTAGGCATAGTCCGTGAAGCAAGAATAACATCTGACGTGATGTGACAGTATTTCCACATGTTATCTAATCAACATCTCCATTATTTCCGCCTTCTCCAAACAACTAACCTTTTATTGTATATTTATCCTCCTATAAAAAGAACAATGATGATCGTCCTTTCATAATGTTGATCCTTCCCCAGTGTTAATTTGGTTTGATTGTCAGGGAAGGATATAGCATGTATGTTGGGATCTCCTGAATCCCAGCACAATGCAGCCACTTTTCCGAGGATAACAGCAATCTGTGTATGAGCCTGAAAGATCTCCTACAGAGATAGAATGGATGATAACTAGTAATGAAGGGTTTGAGTGCATAATTTCAATGATGGAAACTTGTATGGATTTATTTGTGTCCAAAATTTATCCTTCCTCTGTTGCTGCCTTTTTCTGCCTCCTCCTCTTCCCACTTTGCTCACCCTGTTCTGAACCCTGCAAGTCTGCCCTGCACTAGCATCTACCATCTCTTCCCTGAAGCTCACTTGCTGCCTATTTGGCACCCTCCCAACTCAACTCTTGATCAATCAACTATCTCTGCTAGGCTTAATTCTCGCTTCCAGCATAAACTACTTTCCCAAAGCATGAAAACCACCCAGGTCAGAGTCACCAATGATATCCTCTGTGAGTATGAGATGTTATCCTTGCTTGTCCTCCTGAACCTCTTCACAGCCTATGGCAAGGTTGGCCACTTCCTCCTCCTCCTCCTCCTCCTTCATGGTCCCAACTCTTGTGGTGATGCTCTCTAATGATTCTATTCCTGTCCATTCCAATAATGCCAGCACACTTCTTGCAATCATTTCTCTTTCTCCCCCAGTTACCTCCTGACTTGCTCCACATTTCCACCTTTGGCCCCCATACCATTCCTCATCCACATGCTGCTATTCAGTAACAATATCCGTAAGCAAGGGGTCAGCATTGCATGTTGACAACTTTCAGCTTTATTTCCTTTTTATCACCCTTGACCTGACTGGCCCCAAAAATGCACCAGACTGCTCGCGAGCTCATGCCTGGACCTCAATACATTGGATCCTGGCCTTCACTGGGAATTTTGGGAGGGAGGTGGTGGAAGGCACCTTGTCTGGGGCAGACCGCTGTCCACACCAAACATAAACCCCTGTTGGAGGAGGGAAGGCCCAGGCTGGGGGCTGCCAGTGTAAGTGTGTTGGTCTGTGAGACTAGTGAGATGAGCCTCTAGACAGGTACCCATGGGTCTCAGTAGGGTATTCCATGCAGTCCACTAAAAATATGTGGCAGTGTATTGTGCAACATTGAGGTAACTAACCTCGCTTTCTTATTTCTAGTCAATCTATGAACGGCAGGGTATTGCTGTAATGCCTCCTACAGTCCCAGGGAGCCATAACAGCCCCTATCTAGAAATACCACACGGAACTATGCGAAGGCAGAAATCCATAGGTAATGTGGCAATATTTTTGTTGGTGTCAAGCTGAGCAAAATTGTTTGCATGCAGTTTATTTATTGAATTTATTTATGATGTGTATGTGAAGTTGCAAAGCAATTCTTTGGCGCTCGTATACAATCTATCGAATAATTTCCCCTACCCACTCAGTAACGGTCCTGAGGAGGAAGCCTCTCCTGATATCAGTGCGTGCTTGAAATCAAGACGTGCACTGTGCACAATTTTCAGGCTGCTACTTGGAAAATCATGCCTAGCTTTTGCCCAGACCTCAATGTGCACTCATAACAGGTGCAACTGCCAGCAGTCAAATGACCTTTTTTATATATATATATATATTTGTTTTGACCAACAAAATTTAAAAGAATTATTTCTGAGAGCCAGTCAATGAAAGCTGTTTGTTGCCATGATTGATTCCACACTTGCAGTATTTGTCTTGAACTGTGTGCCTATTCTGTTTGAAATTTTAGCATTAGACACACAGAGGGAGAAATTACTGTTGACAAGTGTTCTTGTGTGAATGCTTGATAGCTTAGAACCAATTCTCCCCTCTGCTATTCTAATGAAATTGGTCACCCAATTAAAAAATAGATGGGCTAATGTCTCCTTTACGATACCGGAGAGAGGACTTTGTGCCAAGTGCATTAAACATCTGTGCCACATTATTGCTGACTAGTTTCTCACCCCAACTCCCCCTCCCCTCCCCCCCCAATTAAAGGCAACCACTAGAACAGATGATAGCTGCACCAATTTCCATGAAAATATGCACACTTATTTCTTTTGTTCATTTGTCCAAAAAAAAAATTCACCTTGCACGTATGTTCAGCAATAGACCTTCAATGTTACAAAACCTGTTTTTCTGTAGCATTCAGTTTTGTTTTAATTAGTCTAACTTGAGCCCCTTCATATCCTTCACTGAGTTTCCTTGTCGTTGCTATTTAGGACAATAAATGAAATGAGCTACTGCCCAAATACTATGCATGGTAAAACAATAAATCTTAATGAATCAACAGGTGCTGATCCCTACATCCAAATTCTCGATATGGACTTGAGCTGAGCCAGTCACTGCCAGACAGAAGCACTGCTTCATAAGCTCTGCCCCAAAATGATCTTCAATTTTACAAGTCTTGTGCTTGTTTGCTGAAAGAAATTTAATTCGTTGTGGAAGAACTTTGAGATCAATTTGATTAAATATGCTTTGGGTTTTTGTTTTGTGTGCAGGTATGTTAGAAGAAGAGAAACAATTCTTGGCTCCTCCTTTACTAAAATTTACCAGAAGTTTGTCAATGCCAGATACTGCTGAAGATATTCCACCTCCCCCATCAGTTTCCCCTCCTTCACCTCCTTATAACACACCCAAACCTTCCACCCCACGGAGTTATGGTACAATAAGGCCTGGCTTCAATCATAATTCCGGCTTAAGAACCCATAATTCCAACAGGCCAGATAGCACGGGAACAATTGGCACGGATCGACAGAAGAAAGCAATGTACTACAGGCAAGATTCCCAACAATATTCCATGGATTCTGAAGACCAGTATAAGCCAAATGCTATGTCACACCAGACCTTGCGAAACAGGAGGGGAAACATGCCAGAGAATCCATACTCTGATGTCGGGAACACTGGGAATAAAGCAGTCTACGTCCCTGCCAAACCAGCCAGAAGAAAAGGTCAGCTGGTGAAGCAATCAAAAGTAGAAGATAGCCCTGAGAAAACATGTTCCATTCCCATCCCCACTATTATCGTCAAAGAACCTTCAACCAGCAGCAGTGGTAAAAGCAGCCAAGGGAGCAGCATGGAAATTGACACCCAGGCTTCGGAACACCAAGGTCACCTTAGGCCCGACGATGGCCTCTGCAACCCATTTGCAGCAGCTATTGCTGGGGCAGTGAGGGACAGGGAAAAGAGAATAGAAGCAAAGCGTCACTCCCCTGTATTTCTCTCAACAGATATGGGTGATGAAGATGTCGGGCTCCTACCAAGTTCGCGGTTGAGGCAATCCAAGTCTATTGATGAAGGGATGTTTGGCAATGAAGAACGTTACAGTCACCTATTGGTCCCATCATCCAAAGCTAGCACTAATTACAGCAGTGCAGACACGAGCACTCAAAGAGTGCAAAGTAGCTCAAGGATATTGAACATTGCTTCTAAAAAGGAAGATATTGATTCTAACATCGGAACTACAAAAGGTTATAGTGCATCAAACATTTCCAATACTAATAGTAATTACATCCATCCTGTCTCTGGTAAAATATTGGATTCAAACACTCCATTGGCCTTAGCTTTGGCTGCAAGAGATCGAACAATGAAAGACCAGCCTTTGCAAAATGCTAGCAAAGCTGAAAGTGGGAAAACCGAACTCTCAAAACCACTGTACATTGACACAAAGTTAAGGTCAAATGCGGAGACCACTGCTTCTGCCTCTTGCTCTACCAAACCGAACCAATCTTCCGCAACACTGCGAAAAGAGACCAACCCAAAGCTTGAAGTGGACACGAGTAAAGACGACAAGAAAAGCGATGACAAGAAAAACATGCTGATCGACGCTGTAGATACCTCAAAGCAGAAGACGCCAGGACTGCTCATGGTGCACTCGGATGTTGGAGCCAAGCCAACTGAAAGTGGGGATGCAGAAAGTAAAGAAGAAAATTCCCCGGCGAGCATTGCATCAGATCAACGTAAAGCTACGGAAAATGCTTTAGTGTCTAAAGAAACTGCCAAAACTGTCATAACTATCAGTTCAGTTGATGATTCCACTGTTTTGCCATTCCGCATTCCACCACCACCACTGGCGTCCGTTGATGTGGAAGAAGATTTTCTATTTTCCGAACCTTTACCTCCACCCCTGGAGTTTGCCAATAGTTTTGAGAGTTCTGAGGATCCTCCAGCTATCCCATCTCTCTCGGATCTGCTGAGACAGAGTAAAAATGCTACTTGCGCCACTTTGCCGATGCACAACAGGGATATTCGCAACTTAACTCCAGATCCTTCAGCTGGTAAAAAACCTGTTGGTCTTTCTGATTCCTTGCCCACTGGCTTCATCCCACCACGTGAGCCTTTTGACAATGTCGTCGATTCAGGGATCGAAGAGGCAGACAGTCGCAGCAACAGTGACCATCACTTGGAAACGACCAGCACCATTTCTACCGTCTCCAGTATCTCCACGTTGTCTTCTGAGGCTGGAGAGAACTTAGATACTTGCACAGTCTATGCAGATGGGCAGACGTTTACTATTGACAAGCCTCCAGTCCCTCCAAAGCCAAAAGTTAAGCCCATCATCAACAAAAATAATGCAATTTACAAAGATGCTTTGATAGAAGAAAATATTGACGGCTTGTTCATGCCACCGCCTGCACCTCCTCCCCCTCCCAGTAGCATCCCGCCTGAAACTGTTAAATCTCCACAGCAGAGGACCTCGAAGTTATGGGGTGACGGACCAGATGTAAAAGTCCCTGCTGCAACTGATGCAAAGGCGAATGTCATTAGTGAATTGAATTCAATACTGCAGCAAATGAACAAGGAAAAGGTGCCCAAACCGACAGAGGCCTTGGATTCTCCTTCAGGGACAAGAGGAGCAGCTTTTGGAGCAAGGTAATGGTGAGCTATTAATCATAGAATGCACAATCGGTTGAATTAATTTTGACAAAAGGAAGCAATCTGCTACTTTTCTTAATGTCATGATGTGTAGCACTGATTTAATCAAAACAAGAGGAGAGGAGCGATATGGAATTCAGCGCAACAGCTGTCTTATGGGCCATCGCTCTGATGGACCACTGTTTGTTTTAAATTGGTCTTACCTCTTTTTATAACCGCAGAGAGAAGAGTTTGATACAACCACACTAAAGGGTTCTTTTTCCAATCTTGTATATTTGATGCCGACCAGAGGAGACAATTGAAAATTACATAGAACGTACAGAACTAAAAAAGGCCACTCAGCACAGCTGGTTGATGTCTGTGTTTATGCTCCATACATACCTCCTCCCCACCTATCTAACTCTATCAGCATAATCTTCTATTCCTCCTTCAGTATTGCTGGAAATAGAGACATGCTGTCAAAGCTTTTCGTCTTGCACTCATCAGGATAATTCGCAAGAATACCAATGTATGGGAAAGCAATAGCTTTATACTGTATGAGAAGAGAGTGTTGATTAGTTGGCAAGTGGACTCTGGTAGAGACATTGCCATGGAGATTGCACCAATTTATGGTGACTGACAGTTTACTGCTAAGCTTTGTTTCAAATGTAAACCAGGCAGCTTGACTCTGGTCGATGCATTGCCCTGAGGAAAGCACCAGCAAATGGTGGTCACTTATTTTGTTTAGCTGAAACAGGCACAATATGTGTACATGTTCTTTCTGTCTGCAAAGAACAGTGCCCTGTGTATTAATATATGTAACTTCCAGTACGCGCAAATGCGCCACACTGCAAGCCCGACTATCTTAAGTTGGTTGTCAGCGTAATTCCTAGCACACTGAGGATTATTTAACAAATATTGTCCAATCGCAGAATCACATTCTAATGTTGGACACTGTTTTGAGTTTTGCAAGAACAGGCTGGTTGGGTACGGCCTGTAACTTGCCCATTGCAAACAGCAGAAGGGACATGTTGGACACGATCCGCCAGTCTTTGGGACATTGAGTAATGTGATATGAATTTCAATGCCAGTGTGATGCTAGGTATATAGGCAGTCCATCCCAAAGACTGGCAGATCATACCAAGCATGTCCCTCAAGGTACAGGCCATACCCAACCAGCCCGTGCTTGCAAAACTCAAAACACAATGTCCAACATTAGATGTGATTCCGCGATTGGACAGCATTTGCTAGATAAAGACGAAAAGCTTCGACATGTCTCTATTTTCTGCACTACTTAATGACTATTCGTATTCCTTCTTCCCTCGTGTACTTATCGAGCTTCTGCCTTAAATGCATCGACTCTATTCACCTCAACTACTCCACGTGGTAGCGTGTTCCACTCTGAGTAAAGAAGTTTCTCTTGGATTCCTTATTGAATTTGGGTGAGCACTGTGCCCGGGTTTCCAATGGATACTTTCAGAGGTCAAGGTTTGCCATTGAGAACATGTAATTGAAAAGTTACCCCTGCAGTGAGTTTCATCGACAGTAAATTTTACCCTATTGTGCCACAGCAGATTTGTTATAAATTGCCAATGAAAAGGTAGAAGCAGCACTGAACCTATTCCACAGACTAAAACCTTTAATAACCAAAACTTAATTTTTCAATGTAACTAAAACATTTCTCCATCACAGCAAAACCATGAGCTGCTTTATTCTGCTTATTTAGATGATAATAGAAATGATGAATATTCCATCATTAAGGTGCTTCTTCAATGAACTTCATCAAGTTTTTTTTTGCCCAGTACACTCCTTTCCTTAATTATATGTCAATTTATAACATCCCCTGAAGCTAGTGCAGCTAATTATATACATTAATCTGTGACTAGAAAAATACTGTAAATGCCAAGAATATTTCTGTGGACATTGTGAATTGAGATGAATTCTATGCAAATTATCGCAGGTGTCTGACAGTATCTGGGAGGAGTGAAATGCTCAGCTGGGTGTGCTGTCATACGCCAACATCTTCAAGATGTTGCTGATATCCAAAGCCTTCCTGCTTGTCATGAACCTTTTCTTCATTAATACGATTAGTAGTGTCTTGTCTGCTGTGGCAGCTGTCCTCCTTATAAAGCTAAACTATCTGAATATTCTCATCATAGCTGATCATTTTTATGAATTGTGTTAGAAATGTGTCGGGAAATGAAATGCATACAGCACAAATTTTGTGCCATTGAGCGTATATTAATTTAGATCAACTGATCTAGGCTGCGCGTGAGTTTATTCTGAAGGAGCTGGTCCATGTTGGGTTAGATCATCTTTGTTCTGTGCTAAGTTAGGTAATGTTACTCTAGATGGTAGTATGGGCCGACAATTGATGCTCAAAAAAAAAGGGAAAACTGGTCAAACTTCCCATTGCTCCTTGCCGACAAGTGACCTGAATTGGAAGGCATGGAATCAGAATAGGTCACTCACCTGATTAAGCTCACTACACAGAGCCCTGTCACAGACTTTTTTCCAAACCCCTTCCCTCTCTCGAGGAAAGACTGTAAGTTTCTGGATGCCCAATAAATCTCCCAAGATTTCTATGTAGGCCTCCTTGCTGTGACATTTCCATGGGCCCAGCACCACAGGAACTATTGTGTTCCACATGGGACTCGATGGTCTCCATTTATCCCTATAACCTGCAGTACTTTTCCTGACCAGAGATTCTTCCAGCTCTTTCATGAAGACATTACCAGACTTGTAGTCTGCATCCAGCCTTGAATATGCAAATATACAACGGCCTCAGGAAGTAGACACTGAGAATTCAAAGGATGGATTTTCTTCATGATCCTGCTCAATGTGGCAGAAAATAGGGCAAAATTTGTATGGTGAGGCCTACTACCACCTCACGGCCCAGACCTGAATTGTCCTCCTTCACCACCACCATCACCACCACACCTCTCCCCACTCTCCCAAATCACTTTTACCTGAACCACCATTAGCTGAACTACCCACCACATGCAAACACCAACATAGGGAATGGGAAGGGCCAGGTTCTCAGCTTGTGTTTTTTCCATTTGCCCCTGTTTGTGCCACTGCCCGGGACCACTGCTGCAATAGGCCCAGGGTAACAATGGGAATGACCTCAAATGCTTTGTGACCTAGTGGAGGTCTTAGCTGAGGTCTTCAGTCAAGATCTTGTTGCATCGCTACGGCCCTCTGATCCCTTTTAATGATGCGCATTTCAATAGAATTGAATATCCAGTAGTTTTTACAATGGGAGCTGATTCGTAAAGCCTGGTTTAGGCCCATGTAGTGAGAGGAAAATCTAACCCATAATCTTCATAATATTTGCTGGTCGAGTTAAATTGCCTAGTTTTATTAATAAAGAGGCAAAGGTTGAATGTTTACCAGTACCAAATCAATAAAAAAAAACTGCCGAGTAGTGCAGCCTGTGAGAGTGCTGCCTGTTTTCTCATTCAAAACCACGTCTTGTTCCTTCATTACCCCTGTACTCACTGACCTACATTGGCTCCCAGTCCAGGAACACTTTTTTTTTTCATTTTTTAAATTCCCATGATTGTTTTCAAATCCCTCCATGGCCTCACCGTGCCCTATCTCTGTAACCTCCTCAAGCCTCACAACACTTCAAGTTCTCTCCTCCAAGTATGGCTTCTTGCTCCTCCTCAGTTTTGATCACTTCACCATTGGCTGCCTTGGCCCGAAACTCGAGAATTCCCTCCGTAAACCTGTCCAACTCTTGATCTCTCTTTCCAGATTTAAGACGCCCCTTAAAACCTACCTCTGGCCAAATTTATTGGCCACCTCTCCTAATATCTCCTTATGTGTGTTACGAGCAGGTGAGAAAGGGGTCTAGGCGTTCCCTCTCAGCCTTCATCTGGTCTTACCGTAACCCGGTTTAGTTTTAAACACACCGTGTTTTTAGTTCCCCCTTGGTGAATCCTTGTTCGCTGCTTTCCACTTGTAAGGCAAAGAAACCAGCCAAACAGGTTTTCTTAGGTTTAGAGAAGAAAGGTTGAACTTTATTAAACTTAAACTCTAATTTGGTTAACGCTTACAGATACACAACGCGCCCATGCTAGCATGCATACACGATACACACATGCAGATAAAGACCGAAAAGAGCAGAAGAAATAAAGTAGAAACATTTGAGGCAATATCTGAAGGTAATTTTGGTTACTGTTCTTCGAGCTCGCTTAAAAGTCCTTGATTGTCTTGCTTTTCGTTGGGGTCTAGTATTCTTCTTAAACCTTGTTCAATGTAGGAGAGTTTTCTCTCTTGTGGATTTGGAATTCTGTGAGAAAGCGATGGGAGCAAACAGGAGAGACTGTGGCGAGCAGCCAGGAAAGGTCTTTGCTCCTGGACTGTAAACAGTCTCTCTCTCTCTCTCTCTCTCTCTCTCTCTCTCTCTCTCTCTCTCTCTCTCTCTCTCTCTCTCTCTCTCTCTCTCTCTCTCTCTCTCTCACACTCACAAACGGTCTGAACAATTCAAAACAACTCCGGTTGCCTAGCAGGCTAGTCATGTGACTTGCTGGTTTAACCACGTCTGGTTTGTGGATTTGGCCATCTTATCAGTCAACCTGGAATGTGAGCTTCCTCACCTTCAACTGTCTGGTGATCAAAATCCATTGTGGGTTGAATCTGTCAGGGATTGGTCCTTTGTCTCCACAAGCACTGTCTGTTAGTACGTAAATGTTTTTTCCAGCCATGGCTGATCTGTTTAACAAGTAATTTCTTCGCACCAGCAACAGTTTAACATCCATGTTCACATGACAAAATGAATATACCTCATTCTTGGTAGGCGGAGGTCTGCATGACATGTGGCTCGGTGTCAAATTTTGTTGATAACATTCTTGTGAACTGCCTTGGGACGTCTTACTCTGTTAAAGGTGCTACATAAATGCAAGTTGTTGGTGTTGCTGTGAAAGAAGCTGGGCTACAAGTTCCACTTGCCACCCAGGAGGTCAAGCGAAGTGCCAATTTTATACTTTGCCCAATATCAACTTCAATAGAGAGTAAAATTGGCCCATTAAAACCAGTGTTGCACCCAATCCCATCAGTTTCCTAATAGCAGATTAGGTTAAACCTGCCCCCAATAGTCTCACCTCAGTAATCAGACTGGAGAGTTGGAGCCATGTTTAAAAATTAAAGATCTGTTCCCCTTCACACCAGATGTTCAGAAGTCCTGCCAACAAGCCAGGAGAGAATGTGTTAAATGTAATCTAAGCTGCACTATGACCCTCTGTTACCTGCCTTCTACCTAAATTTACTTTAACTACTTGAGATGTTTTTATTCTGTAGTAAGGGGATTTGTTGTAGCAGGCATTATGGTGAATATGATGAGCTGAAGTTGCTAATATGACCGTGTAGGAGCAGGATTAAAAGAAATGATTAAGAACTCCCCTAATGGCTAAAAGATGTCCTAATGGCTTAACAAGCAGTTGAGCCAGAAAGAGCAGAAAGATCCCAAATTTTATGGGGATTGAGCCGGAAAGTGGAGTTGAGGTAGACGATCAGCCATGATCTTATGTTCACTAATGTCCTTTAGGGAAGAAAATCTGCTGTCCTTACCTTGCCTGGCCAAATGTGACTCCAGACCCTCCAGACTCTTACATGCCCTCTGAAATGGCCTAGCAAGCCACTCAGTTGTCTCTAACTGCTACGAAGTCAATAAAAAAGAATGAAACCGGACGGACCACCCAGCATCAACCTAGGCACCGAAAACGACAACGGCAAAACCTGCCCTGTCGACCCTGCAAAGTCCTCCTTACTAACATCTGGGGACTTGTGGCAAAGTTGGGAGAGCTGTCCCACAGACTAGTCAAGCAACAGCCTGACATAGTCATACTCACGGAATCATACCTTATAGACAATGTCCCAGATAATGCCATCACCATCCCCGGGTATGTCCTGTCCCACCAGCAGGACAGACCCAGCAGAGGTGGCGGCACAGTAGTATACAGTCAGGAGGGAGTTGCCCTGGGAGTCCTCAGCAACGACTCCGGACTCCATGAAGTTTCATGGCATCAGGTCAAACATGGACAAGGAAACCTCCTGCTGATTACCACCTACCGCCTCCCTCAGCTGATGAGTCAGTACTCCTCCATGTTGAACAGCACTTAGAGGAAGCACTGAGGGCGGCAAGGGTGCAGAATGTACTCTGGGTGGGGGGACTTCACTGTCCGTCACCAAGAGTGGTTCAGTAGCACCACTACTGACTGAGCTGGCCGAGTCCTAAAGGACATATCTGCTAGACTGGGTATGCAGCAGGTGGTGAAGGAACCAACACGAGGGAAAATCGTACTTGACCTCGTCCTCACCAATCTGCCTGCCACAGATGCATCTGTCCATGACAGTATTGGTAGGAGTGACCACCGCGCAGTCCTTGTGGAGATGAAGTCCCGCCTTTACATTGAGGATACCCTCCATCGTGTTGTGTGGCACTACCACCGTGCTAAATGGGATAGATTTAGAACAGATCTAGCAAAGCAAAGCTGGGCATCCATGAGGCGATGTGGGCCATCAATAGCAGCAGAATTGTACTCAACCACAATCTGTAACCTCACGGCCCGGCATATCCCCCACTCTACCATTACCATCAAACCAGGAGGCGAATGCTGGTTCAATGAACACTGCAGGAGGGCATGCCAGGAGCAGCACCAGGCATACCTCAATTCTGGGTACTACCTGTTCGGAGTTTGCAAGTTTCCCCCTGTGACCGCGTGGGTTTTCGCCTGGTGCTCCGGTTTCCTCCCACAGCCAAAGACTTGCAGGTTGATAGGTAAATTGGCCATTATAAATTGCCCCTGGTATTGGTAGGGGAATTGAGGGAAGGTGGGGATGTGGTAGGAATATGGGATTAATGTAGGATTAGTATAAACGGGTGGTTGATGGTCGGCACAGACTCGGTGGGCCGAAGGGCCTGTTTCAGTGCTGTATCTCTAAATAAAATAAAATAAAATGAGGTGGCAACCTGGTGAAGCTATAACACAGGACTATCTGCATGCCAAACTGCGTAAGCAGCATGCGATAGAGCGAAGCAATCCCAGAACTGACGGATAAAATCTGAGCTCTGCAGTCCTGCCACATCCAGCCGTGAATAGTGGTGGGCAATTAAACAACTAACTGGAGGAGGTGGCTCCACAAATATCCCCATCCTCAATGATAGGGGAGCCCAGCACATCAGTGTGAAAGATAAGGCTGAAGCATTTGCAACAATCTTCAGGCAGAAGTGCCGAGTTGATGATCCATCTCGGCCTCCTCCTGAAGTCCCCAGCATCACAGATGCCAGACTTGAGCCAATTCGATTCACTCCACGTGATATCAAGAAACGACTAAAGACACTGGATACTGAAAAGGCTATGGGCCCTGACAGTATTCCGGCAATTGTACTGAAGAGCAGTGCTCCAGAACTTGCCGTGCCCCTAACCAAGCTGTTCCAGTACAGCTACAACACTGGCATCTACCCTGCAATGTGGAAAATTGCCCAGGTATGTCCTGTACACAAAAAGCAGGACAAGTCCAGCCTGGCCAATTACTGCCCCATCAGCCTATTATTAATCATCAGTAAAGTGATGGAAGGTGTCATCGACAGTGCTATCAAGCAGCACTTGCTTAGCAATAACCTACTCAGTGACCCTCAGTTTGGGTTCTGCCAGGGCCACTCAGCTCCTGACCTCATTGCAGCCTTGGTTCAAACATGGGCAAAAGAGCTGAACTCCAGAGGTGAGGTGAGAGTGACTGCCCTTGACATCAAGGCAGCATTTGACCGAACATGGCATCAAGGAGCCCGAGCAAATTGAAGTCAATGGGGATTAGGGGGAAAACTCTCCACTGGTTGGAGTCATACCTAGCGCAAAGGAAGATGGTTGTGGTTGTTGGAGGCCAATCATCTGAACTCCAGGGCATCACTGCAGGAGTTCCTCAGGGTTGTGTCCTAAGCCCAACCATCTTCAGCTGCTTCATCAATGACCTCCCTTCAATCATAAGGTCAGAAGTGGGGATGTTCGCTGATGATTGCACAATGTTCAGCACTATTCGCAAATCCTCAGATACTGAAGCAGACCGTGTAGAAATGCAGCAAGACCTGGACAATATCCAGGCTTGGGCTGATAAGTGGCAAGTAACATTCGCGCCACACAAGTACCAGGCAATGACCATCTCCAACAAGAAAGAATCTAACCATCTCCCCTTGGCATTCAGTGGCATTGCCATCGCTGAATCCCCCACTATCAACATCCGAGGGGCTGCCATTGACCAGAAACTGAACTGGAGTAGCCATATAAATACCGTGGCTACAAGAGCAGGTCAGAGGCTAGGAATCCTGCGGCGATTAACTCGCCTCCTGACTCCCCAAAGCCTGTCCACCATCTACAAGGCACAAGTTAGGAGTGTGATGGAATACTCTGCACTTGCCTGGATGGGTGCAGCTCCAACAATGCTCAAGAAGCTCGACACCATCCAGGATAAAGCAGCCCACTTGATTGCCACACCATCCACAAACATTCACTCCCTCCACCACCGATGCACAGTGGCAGCAATGTGTACCATCTACAAGATGCATTGCAGCAAAGCACTAAGGCTCCTTAGACAGCACCTTCCAAACCTATGACCTCTACCAACTAGAAGGACAAGGGTTGCATGTAAATGCATGGGAACATCACCACCTGCAAGTTCCCCTCCAAGTCACACACCATCCTGACTTGGAACTATATCGTTGTTCCTTCACTGGGTCAAAATCCTGGAACGCCCTTCCTAACAGCACTGGGTGTACCTACCCCACCTGGACTGCAGCAGTTCAAGAAGGCAACTCACCAGCACCTTCACAAAGGGGAATTAGAGATGGGCAATAAATGCTGGCCTGGCCAGCGACGCCCACATCCCATGAATGAATTTTTCAAAAAAAAAAGAATGGTGGAGCTGGCTCGAGCGGCCATATGACCTGCTCCTATTTCTTATATTTGATATCTGATATGAGCTAAGCAATTGTCAAATGCGACTGCAATGGTCAGTTTGTCACACTCTTGTCCTTGCGTCAGAAGGTTTGAGCAGATAATTTAGGTGGTCAGTGCAGTGCTGAAGGAGTCAAATGCTTTAAAGTCACTTTGCACAGAGTCTTTAGCTAACTGTTGGTTCAGGTGGATGTACAAGATTCCCCGGGTGCGCTTTAAAGAAGGAAGGGCAGTTTTTCTTGCATCCTCACCCGACATTTCTACCCTCAACCCTCACCAAATAAACTGAATAACTGGTCACATCTCTTTTGCTGGTTTGCGATCTTGCTGTGTGTAATTAGCTGCTGCATTTGCCAACATAACAGTTGCTGTATTTCATAGAATGATACAACACAGAAGGAGGCCATTCAGCCAATCATGCCTGTGCTAGCTCTTTGACAGAGCTATCCAATTCTTCCCACTCCCCTGCTCCTTTCCCATAACCCCGTAATTCATTTTCCCCTTCAAGTATTTATCTAATTCCCTTTTGAATGCCACTATTGAATCTACTTCCACCATCCTTTCAGGCAGTGCATTCCAAATCACCACAATGCACTGAGTAAAGAAAAAACCCTCTTGTCACTTTATTGGTACTTTTGTCTATCGCCTTAAATCGGTGTCCTCTGGTTACCAACCCTTCTGGTACTGAAAACAGTTTTGTCTTATTTACTGTTATTCATTATTTACTCTTATTTACTCTTTATTCATGATTTTCAACACCTCTATCAAATCACCTCTTAACTTTCCCTGCTCTAAGGAGAACAACACCAACTTCTCCAGACTTCACATAACTTAAGTCCGTCATCCCTGGTACTCTTCAGCACCCCCTCCAATGCTTTAATATTTATGCTGTTGAAGTGAGGTGCCCAGAATCAAACACTCCGGCTGAGGACTAACTGGTGTTTTGTAGAGGTTTAGCATAATTTCCTTTTGTACTCGATGCCTCTGTTACTAAAACCAAACATCGCACATGCTTTTTTAACAACCTTTTCCACTTGTCCTGCAACCTTCAAAGATTTGTGTACATATACCCCCCACTTCAAAAGTTATTCTTGCTTTGCAAAGTTTGGTAAGGACATGATATGGTGCTATGTAAATATAAATCTTTTTTTTAAAAAAAAAAGCATTGTCTAGAAACGACAAATATTCCAAGATATTTGAGATCCTGGGTCTTTTCCTCTGGTATATAGAAGACAAAGCGGAGCTTCGATGCAAGTCTTTTTTTTTTTTACATGAATGAAGAGTCCTTATCAAATAAACATGGAAAGACTATTTCCACTGCCTGGTGAGTTGGTGATAACAGATCTTCAATTTAAAATTGATGCCCAGTGAGCAGCGAGATTAGAAGAAATGTTTTTGTGGAGGGCTGTTGGAGCATGGATTGCTTTGCCACAGGTGATGGTTGAGGCAGGGTTCACTGCATCTCTCAAGTGAAAATTGGATAAATATTTTAAGTAGAGGGAGATATGGAAAGAGCAAACGGGGCACTTTGGTTTAGTTTTAGCAAAAATCTGGCACAGAAATGATGGGCCAAATGGCCTCCTATGAAAAGAGTGCAAAAACTTGCACTTATATAGTGCCTTTCACGACCTCCAGGATTTCCCAAAGTGCCTTACAGCCAATGAAATACGTTTGAAATGTAGCCAGTGTTGTAATGTAGGAAGTGCAGCAGCCAATTTGTGCGCAGCAAGCTCCCACAATGTGGTGATGACCAGTTAAGCTGATTTAGTGATGTTGATTTAGGGCCAACCATTGACTGACCAGGACACCAGGGAGAACTCCCCTGCTCTTCTGTGTTAGCTAAGCATTTGTGGTTCTATGGGTGAATGAGGAGAAAATCACTTCCTGCTCCTTTGTGCTATTCAGTGCTTCTGTGTCTGTGTGTCTCTACACATTAGATAAAGACAAGTTTGTATTCTTTGGTGCTGCTGCAGTTGAATAGCCTGCCTACATTCACGGTCTAGCCTTACACAGGAGTAATGGCTACTTGGCCAAGTACCATAGGGCAACACATAGTCAATAAAACTGTACTCCAGAAGAGAGCCAATATCCTCGGAATGCACTTTTCTGCTGAATCAAAGGTTTGATTCTAATTTGAGCTTTATTGCTCTCAGTGGGAGAGTATTAGTCGAGCTGCAAGACTCAGCAGTCGTTCAGAGCAGTGGTATGCTGCATATCAAGCACCTGAGAGCAAGAAAGGAAATCAGGCTGGACTTGTCACATGCCACAAAGAACACTTCCTCCACTTAACCACTGATGGAGAAGTGGCTCAGCCTTTCCATCTTTCCAATTGAAGCAGGGATCTGACTGGTGAGAAACATGGGAGTAAGTCAGGGCCCTGGAGTCCAAAATATGAATTACAAACAGAATGATGTAGAATAGGAAAGCTAACACGTATAATATATGTATATCCAAAATACTGTAGCTGTGGAAATCTGAAATAAAAACAGAAAATCACTTGTACGCTTGGTTTGCCCTGTGTAGAGGAGACCAGACCACACATGAGCAGTGAATACAGTATATTAAATTGAATATACACGTGAATCACTGTTTCACCTGGAAGATGTTTTGGGGCTCTGGATGTTGGAAAGGGAGGAGGTAAAAGGACAAGTGTTGCATCTCCAATGCTTGCAAGGGAAGGGGAGGGGAGGGGATGTTGGGGGTGAGTGAGGAATGCACTAGGGTGTCGCAGAGGGAATGGCCCCTTTGGAATGCTGAAAGGGGAGGGGAAGATTTGTTTGGTGGCATAGCGGTGTTGGAAATGGTGGACGATGTTCCATTGAATGGGGTGGAAGGTGAGGACAAGAGGAGCCCCACTGTGGTTCTGGAAGAGCAGGGGAAGGGGTGAGAGTATACGTGCAGGAAACGCAGTGGACACGGTCATGGGCCCCTGTCAAGCATAGTGGCGATGAATCCTCCATTGAGAAGGGAAGATATATCGGAAGCACTAGTGTGGAAGGCGGCAGCATCAGAACAGATACAGAGGAGGTGGAGAAATTGGGAGAATGGAATAGAGTCCTCACAAGAAGTGGGGTGAGAGGAAGTGTAGTCAAGGTAGCTGTGGATGTTAAGGGTAGGTTAATTACGTTAAAGATACGCAAGGGGAAGGGCATTATTTAATTAAGGACTTAGAGCGGAGATAAAGAGGGCCTGCTGGGACATGGGGGTAGCAGAAGGCAGAGATAGGTAATGCTGCATTCTGTGAATAAACCGACTATCAAGCAAAAGACCGGTGAAGAACGAAGCCAGACATCATTTGGCTTGGATCCACATAACAGTGAGAGTCAGTGGGCCTATCCTGAGAAATAGTGATAGAGAGGTTGAGCAAGGGAAGGGATGAGTTGGAAATGGGCCATGTGTGGGTGAGGGAGGGGTGGAAATTGGAAGCAAAGTTGATGAAATTTTCCAGATTGGGACTGCACTGACAATTATTAGTGTACCAGAAAAAGAGGTGAGGGAGGGGGCCTGAGAAAGACAGCGACAGAATATTCCACATATCCTTTCCATATCCAGGACCCACAGGGGTTCCCATAACATCACCTTTCATTTGGAGCGACTAAGTGGAGTTGAAGGAGATGTTGTTCAATGTGACAAGTTTAGCCAGGTGGAGGAGGGTGGCGAATGGGGACTGGTTGGGCCTTCGTTTAAGGAAGAAAAGGAGAGTCCCAAGACTGTCCTCATGGTGGATGGAGGTGTAGGGAAATTAGATTTCCAGGGGGAAAAGGCGATTATTATGGCTCAGACATTGGAAGCTAATTAGGTGCAAGAGGGCATTGGAAGAGTTGTGAATGTAAATAGGATAAAACTAAGCAAGGGAAGAACAAAAGCCGGGATTGGAGGAAATAAGTTCTGTGAGGCAAGAACAGACAAACGCTGGGCTGAATTTTATTCTCCTGCCGCCACACCTAGTGGCAGGCAAAATAAATGGCGGCCCACATGCCGCACTGTGACTCCAGATAACACGCCAGTCAGGCGGCCCCCCCCCCCCCCCCAATCACATGGTGGGGTCAGGCTCAGTGACATCAGCAACAAGTCAGCTGGTGCCATCTTTAAAGGGCAGCCAGCCCTGCCGCTAAATTTAAATTTTTAAAGCTGTACCCCCTTACCCCCTCCCCAATGCACTGCAAGAAAAAAAACTATTATCCCTTTGTGCCCCCCTCCCCCCGTAACAATCGCATGTAATATTTGCCCTCTCTTCTCCCCATCTCTCCTCTCTTCTCCTCTCCTCTCTCTCTCCTTTCCCCTCTCTCTCCACCCCCTCTCTCTCCACCCCCTCTCTCTCCACCCCCTCTCTCTCCACCCCTCTCTCTCCCCCCCCTCTCTCTCCACCCCTCTCCTCTCCACCCCTCTCTCTCTCTCCACCCCCCTCTCTCTCCACCCCCTCTCTCTCTCCACCCCCTCTCTCTCACCCCTCTCTCTCACCCCCTCTCTCTCCACCCCCCTCTCTCTCCACCCCCTCTCTCTCCACCCCCTCTCTCTCCACCCCCTCTCTCTCCACCCCCCTCTCTCTCCACCCCCTCTCTCTCCCCCACCCCCTCTCTCTCCCCCACCCCCTCTCTCTCCCCCACCCCCTCTCTCTCCCCCACCCCCTCTCTC
>NC_090384.1:94050864-94055864 GCF_036365525.1 Heterodontus francisci | reverse complement strand
AGGCCATTGCTGATGTAACCATCAGTATTGCAGTTTTTACATTAAAAATTATGTTTAAATTCTGTTTAATTAGTTCTCTTTGGGGAAAAAACTTGGTTGTCCACTCAGCAACAAAAGAAGTTACCTATTTTTCATTAGTTGTGCTAAACATGAATTTCATTACATATTTAAGAACATTTTAATGAGCATTGACTACCCAATGAATCTGCACCACTAACCAAATGATTCAGTAACCCAACTAAGCAGCAATTATCTGACATATAAAATCTTGTGTAGTCTGTGCATGGTTGATGGCAAAAAAGACAAGAAACATGAATTTCCTCCTAGTTATAGGAATCCAATCACACAATGTGATTCCCTGAACAATCGACATCACCTGTGAAAATTTATATAGGAAGATTTGGTGTTAGCTGTGGCTCAGTGGATATCACTTGTGCCTCTGAGTCAGAGGTTTAGAGTTTGTGTCCAATTCCGAGACTTGAGCACAAAAATCTAGTCTGACACTTCAGGGCAGTACTGAGAGAGGACATAAGATTCTGAGGGAGCTTGACAGGGTCGATGCTGCGATGATGTTTCCCTTCGTGGAAGAATCTAGAACAAGGGGGCACAGTTTCAGAATAAGGGGTCTCCCTTTAAGACGGAGATGAGGAGGAATTTCTTCGAGGGTCGTTAATCTTTGGAATTCTCTTTCCCCTCCAGAGAACATTGGAGGCTGGGTCATTGAATATATTCAGGGCTAAGTTAGACAGATTTTTGATCTTCAAGGGAGTCGAGGGTTATGGGGGGCTGGCAGTAAAGTGGAGTGGAGGCCACAATCAGATCAGCGATGATCTTATTGAAAGGCAGAGCAGGCTCGAGGGGCCAAATGGCCTACTCCTGCTCGATTTCTTATGTTCTTATGTAAATTTGGAGCTCCTTTCCTCCACTACAATAGTGACTACACTTCAAAGTATCGCTGAAAATATAGACATGTTGTCGAAGCTTTTCGTCTTGCACCCATCAGGACAATCCGCAAGAATACCAATGTAAGGGAAAACAACAACTTTATACTGTATGAGCAAAGAGTGCTGATTGTTGGCAAGTAAACGCTGATTGGTTAGAGGCATTACCATGGAGAATGCACCAGTTTATGGTGACTGCCAGTTAACTGCCCTGGACAGCACAGTGGCGCAGTGGTTAGCACCGCAGCCTCACAGCTCCAGCAACCTGGGTTCAGTTCTGGGTACTGCCTGTGTGGAATTTGCAAGTTCTCCCTATGACTGCGTGGGTTTCCTCCGGGTGCTCCGTTTCCTCCCACATGCCAAAGACTTGCGGGTTGATAGGTAAATTGGCCATTGTTTAAAAAAGAAAATTGCCCCTAGTGTAGGTAAGTGGTAAGAGAATTGAGGGAAGGTGGGGATGCGAGAGGGAAAATGGGATTAATGTAGGATTAGTATAAATGGGTGGGTGATGGTCAGTGCAGACTCGGGCCTAAGGGCCTGTTTTGGTACTCTATGACTTTGTTTGAAATTTAAACTAGGCAGCTTGACTCTGATTGCGAAAGGTATTGCCCTGCTGAGGAATGAACCAGCGAATGGCTGTCACTTATTTTGTTCAACTGAAACAGGCGCAATGTGTGTACATGTTCTTTCTGTCGGCAAAGAAGTAGATTATGGGCTGCAAATCACTTTGGGATGTCCTGAAGTTGTAAAAGCACTGTAGAAATGCTAGTCTGTCTTCGTCTCAACTGTATAATGGAAGAAAATTATTTGCAATTTTTATCAACGTGGTGGCTTTAACTTGAATATTTAGGAATGTTTTTAAAATTTAAACAGCAATGGACTACATTGAATCAGAAGGATAAATAAAGCAACAATGCTCACACAGCACGGAAAGGGAAGTTGGGGCAATTGCAAATGTTACAGTATGGGTATTTAGTTTTGTAGAGATGACAAGTATTCTGGCTACTGAATCAGCAGTTGCTTAGCAACCAATGGCCTGGGCAACCTTGAATCAAGTGAATAATGCTGGCCTGATGAACACAGGACAAAACACTCTGCTGTTAAGTACAAGCAAAGACACTTCCAATACATTTCATTATATGGTGCCTTCCATTTCATTGTTAAAATTGTATTTGCTTTCATGAAAGATGTTTGCAGAAGAGTCTCGTGTTCAAGGTATGTAAACGCCATCTCAAAAGCAAGGCTGCTTGGTTTTGTGCTTTTATGCTTGCAGTTATTTTGGCAGAAAATACAGATTTGCTAAGATGATTAAAAATTGTAAAATTAATATCGTGTAATTTTGCTCGTAATGAACATCCTATAATAAAACTACTTCTGAGTGCAACCGTGGCATCACAGGTAGAATATATTACGTAATGCACAGATGTGTTATTTTCAGTTCTCTCGTGCATTGGAAGCACTGAGAATACAGAACAAGCACTCACCCCAATGTCACATCCCTTTCCACCCAGCCACACAACATTATTATCATATACCAATCTTAAAGGATATGTCTCAGCCTTTTGGGGGAATTCTTGACCCGACTCAGCTCCTGGGTCTGATCTTGGTCTGATGATGGTCTTCCCACCCAGAGGCCAAGTGAGGGCCTCTTCCTGCTGCCGTTCGGATCTTACCAGTGGGTGGGGGTGGGGGGGGGTGCCTCCGCTGCACAGGGAGGATGCCTTGAAAAACAAGGCACTCTCCCTGCGGGTTTTGTGGGGGAGGGCGGGGGGGGGGGTGTTACTCCTTTCTAGGCAATTTGTGGCCCACAAAGGGCCCCCACTGGGAACAAATGTACATCCTGGGACACCGTTCTCACTGGATTTAACAACCACCCCCCCCCCCCACTCGCTGGGGCTTTCTGGACTGGCCCTGATGATCCCATCTCACTTACCTGAGGCCTGGGGGTTCCAGCGCTGAGCCTGGGTCCGAGGCCTCTTCATTGTAGGCAGTGGCCACCGCTCCCAGTGGCACTGTCAATACTGCTAAGCTGCTGGGACTCTGATAGGCCAGCAGCTCTTGGGGGTGGGATCCCTGTCCCTATTAAGTGTTTAAAGAGACGGGGATTCCGCCTCCTTAAACCTTGACCCAAAAAACTGGAGGATCGCTCTAGGGAGTCAGAAAAATGCAGAAGCGGGGTTCCCCCTGACCTTTTGGCCCAACGCCAAAAGCCCCACCTCCTGCACGAAAGCCAGCCCACCGAATGTGGGCCATACAGTGCGGCTGTTTCCTGTACAGCCCGTGCACACACATGCAGAAGAATGGCACAGATGAAGCAGATGTGCTCCTTTTGTGTGTGCTGGAATTGCTTGAATCAACGCTATCTTGGCGTCACGCATCCCAACCAGTTGATCCAATGTCAGGATTGGAAACTCAGCTAAAGAAAGTCCAATCCATGAGTTTACACGTCACTTGCCATAGGTAAAGCATGCAGCTGCAAGAGGGGACCTGAACCTGTGCTAATTAAGGGGCCATTCCGCAAGTTGCAGGTGAGGTGATTTCAGTGATTTTTTCTTGGGGACAGTTGATGGGAGCTCTGTGCTGGTTCCTGCAGGAGTTTTCAGCTAGTTTAGGAATAGAACAAAGGAGCAGAGAGGAATACCTGACTCGGGTATTGGGGTAGTTCTTTCATTGCCTCCTGGTCTGCAGCATGACCAGGAAATAGAATGAAGAGGGACAGGGGAGGAGGAACAGAAGGAGGCGGGGGGAAAGCATCCTGGAACCCATCTAACTGGACAGAATACGTGCGCTCACTAGGGCCAGTGTGTGCTGGTGTTGGCTGTGTACAGACTTGATCTGCTGAATGGCCTTCAGTTCAGTATTATTCTATGATTCCATAATCCTCCCTATCTCTGTTCTCCAGCCATACAAGCCTCCCTATCTCTCTAACCTCTTCCAGCCTCGAGGATCTCTGTTCTCCTCCACTTCTTGCCTCTTGTGTATCCCTCAGTTTCCATCACTCCATCACTGGTGACTGTGCCTGCAGTTGCCTGAGCCCTAAGATCTGAAATTACCTCCCATAACCCCTCTGCTTCTTGCTCTTCCTTTTAAAATGCTCTTTAGAATATACCTCTTTGACCAAGCGTTTGGTCATCTGTTCTAACATTTCTTGATGAGGCTTGCTGTCAAATTTAGTTTGATAATGTTTCTATGAAGCATCTTGGGATGTTTTACTATTATTAATGTTATATAAAGGGGAAAAAAGGAGGGAAGGTCAGACAGTGGATTGTGGGGCTCTGCTTCGACTTCAGGCAAATTCCCTATCAGTGTGTGGACCCACCAATCCTCACCCCCGTATCCATTTAACACTCACATCACGACAGCCCCTTGCCCAACATCCAACAATGAAGGCCACCAACAAGAAACTTCACAAAGCATCTTTATGTAACAGCACATCCAATTATAGAAACAAGAATGAATTATTCACCCTAATACAATCCCTGTCTTGTGGGTGCCCTTGCCTGCCCTAGTGCTCCCACACCGTGCTATCCCAGTAGTTTCAGCATAGCTGTTGGAGGGCAGCATATGGCCTTGCAGAGCATCCTTGAGCAGCTCTGGATCTAAAGGGTCTGTCTTTGGACTGCACCACCTCTGCATGGGTGGCAGCAGTCTGGGCTGACTGGCTGAGAGGCATCAGCAAGGCCACTGGCGAGTGGCAGTGTGGGAACACAAATTCTGTCACGGAGAGGATGGTAGGTTTCTGCTCCACAGGGGCCCCCTGCCAGTCCCCCAGGGCAGCACCTCAGCAGTCCTAGTAACCTGCTCCAGCACAGATTGCTGGACTGCTGTAAGAGTCCATATGCCCATTCGTGCATCAAGATCCACACCCACGATGGCAGCAGTCTGAGTCTGCATGGCAGCAAGGATGGATCCCGTGACCTCTGAGCTTCCACTGCAGCACTGAGATGTTGAGGATACTACCTGTGCTGCAGTGGAAGCTGAGACATCGGCCACCGGACCCTGCAGCGTGGGTCAGTCTAGCAGTACTATCGTGGAGTTGGTGATCACTTCCATGCTTGA